>NW_024609278.1:0-10000 GCF_018296145.1 Oncorhynchus tshawytscha | reverse complement strand
GGTCTCCTCTCTGTAGGGTCCAGGTCTCTACTGGTCATCTGTAACTGAACCCCATGTCTCCTCTCTGTAGGGTCCAGGTCTCCTCTCTGTAGGGTCCAGGTCTCTACTGGTCATCTGTAACTGAACCCCATGTCTCCTCTCTGTAGGGTCCAGGTCTCTCTCTGTAGGGTCCAGGTCTCTACTGGTCATCTGTAACTGAACCCCATGTCTCCTCTCTGTAGGGTCCAGGTCTCCTCTCTGTAGGGTCCAGGTCTCTACTGGTCATCTGTAACTGAACCCCATGTCTCCTCTCTGTAGGGTCCAGGTCTCCTCTCTGTAGGGTCCATGTCTCTACTGGTCATCTGTAACTGAACCCCATGTCTCCTCTCTGTAGGGTCCAGAGTCTCTCTCTGTGATGGGTCCAGGCTCTGTGGAACTCATCTGTAACTGAACCCCATGTTTAGCTCTCTGTAGGGTCCAGGTCTCCTCTGGCTGTAGGGTCCAGGTCTCTACTGGTCATCTGTAACTGAACCCCCTGTCTCCTCTCTGTAGGGTCCAGGTCTCCTCTCTGTAGGGTCCAGGTCTCTACTGGTCATCTGTAACTGAACCCCATGTCTCCTGATCTGTATTTCCAGGTCAGAACCTCTGTAGGGTCCAGGTCTCTACTGTTTCTGTAATGAACCCCATGTAAACTGGTCATCTGTAACCTCCCCAGGTCTCCAACTGTAGGGTCCATGTCTCTACTGGTCATCTGTAACTGAACCCCATGTCTCCTCTCTGTAGGGTCCAGAGTTGGAGGCTCCTCTGGTGATGCTGGTAGAGGCTCTGTGTGAACTTCACTGTCCTGAGGCTATCCAGGGTTTAGCTGCCTGGAGTCTCACCAACACTGGCAAGAGTCTGGCTTGGGTCAGCTCTGTGGCACTACAGGCTGAGGGGCGGTAAGGAAAAACACCCCTGTGTGTGTGTGTGTGTGTGTCTCAAGTGGAGGCCAAGCCTAGTGTATTTAAGGGGCAATTCTTGACAAATTTAACTTTCTAAATGCGTCATGATCTTATTTCCCATCAGAACCTAAAATATAAGCTTGTTTTATACAAATGTTTTGAAATAAAAAAAAATATAAACAAACACTATACAGCCTCACCATGGTTACAACTGGAATGTTGCTCTATGATGTCATTGATGGTTACAACTGGAATGTTGCTCTATGATGTCATGGCTGGTTACACCTAGAATGCTGCTCTATGATGTCATGGATGGTTACAACTGGAATGTTGCTCTATGATGTCATGGATGGTTACAACTGGAATGCTGCTCTATGATGTCATGGATGGTGACAACTAGAATGTTGCTCTGATGTCATTGATGGTTACAACTGGAATGTTGCTCTATGATGTCATTGATGGTTACAACTGGAATGTTGCTCTGATGTCAAGGATGGTTACACCTGGAATGTTGCTCTATGATGTCATTGATGGTTACACCTGGAATGTTGCTCTATGATGTCATTGATGGTTACAACTGGAATGTTGCTCTATGATGTCATGGATGGTTACAACTGGAATGCTGCTGCTCTGGTTATGATGTCATGGGATGGTTACAACTGGATGGCTGGTTACACCTAGAATGCTGTTGCTCTATGATGTCATGGCTGGTTACAACTGGAATGTTGCTCTATGATGTCATGGCTGGTTACACCTAGAATGTTGCTCTATGATGTCATGGATGGTTACAACTGGAATGTTGCTCTATGATGTCATTGATGGTTACAACTGGAATGTTGCTCTATGATGTCATGGATGGTTACAACTGGAATGTTGCTCTATGATGTCATGGATGGTTACAACTGGAATGTTGCTCTATGATGTCATGGATGGTTACAACTGGAATGCTGCTCTATGATGTCATGGATGGTTACAACTGGAATGTTGCTCTATGATGTCATGGATGGTTACAACTGGAATGTTGCTCTATGATGTCATGGATGGTTACAACTGGAATGTTGCTCTATGATGTCATGGATGGTTACAACTGGAATGTTGCTCTATGATGTCATGGATGGTTACAACTGGAATGTTGCTCTATGATGTCATGGCTGGTTACACCTAGAATGCTGCTCTATGATGTCATGATGGTTACAACTGGAATGTTGCTCTATGATGTCATGGCTGGTTACAACTGGAATGTTTGTTCTATGATGTCATGGCTGGTTACAACTGGAATGTTGCTCTATGATGTCATGGCTGGTTACAACTGGAATGTTTGTTCTATGATGTCATGGCTGGTTACAACTGGAATGTTTGCTCTATGATGTCATGGCTGGTTACAACTGGAATGTTTGTTCTATGATGTCATGGCTGGTAACAACTGGAATGTTGTTCTATGATGTCATTGATGGTCGGTCCTTAGCTCCAAAGCTCTGTCTGTGAAGTTGAGTGGTTACATTTCTCCCTCAGCTTTTTACCCAAACGGGGCAGTGAGTACGTTTTATTGTTTCAACTGCTGAATGCCACTTTAAATGTAGTCAAGAAGCAGGTAGTACACTCCTCTGTTGTCCATAGATGCTGTTACATGGTATGTTCAGACCATATAGTAACCCATACCTACTCTCTCTCTCTGTCAAGACCATATAGTAACCCATACCTCTCTGTCAAGACCATATAGTAACCCATACCTCTCTGTAAATACGCTATAGTGACCCATACCTCTCTCTCTGTCAAGACCCTATAGTAACCCATACCTCTCTGTCAATAGGTTTCTTTCTCTGTCAAGACCCTATAGTAACCTCTTCTCTGTAAATACCTATAGTAACTGCCTCTTCTCTGTAAAGACCCTATAGTAACCCATACCTCTCTAGGTTTGAGAAGGCTGCAGTGGAGTGCCAGGAACAGCTGTGTGCCGTGACGGGGATGGACTGTTCCATTAAGGGCTTTGACCGCTCACTCCTCAAACTGGGCGGAGCAAACAGCTCTAACACAGCCAGCCCCAAACACAACGGAGGTGAGACACACAGCTCTAACACAGCCAGCCCCCAAACACAACGGCAACGGTGAGACACACAGCTCTAACACAGCCAGCCCCAAACACAACGGGGAACGATGAGACACACAGCTCTAACACAGCCAGCCCCAAACACACACGGGAACGATGAGACACACAGCTCTAACACAGCCAGCCCCAAACACACAGCGGTCTAACACAGCCAGCCCCAAACACAACGGCAACGGTGAGAGACACACAGCTCTAACACAGCCAGCCCCAAACACAACGGCAACGGTGAGACACACAGCTCTAACACAGCCAGCCCCAAACACACTGGCAACGGTGAGACACACAGCTCTAACACAGCCAGCCCCAAACACACGGCAACGGTGAGACACACAGCTCTAACACAGCCAGCCCCAAACACAACGGCAACGGTGAGACACACAGCTCTAACACAGCCAGCCCCAAACACAACGCTCTAACACAGCAAAACGGTGAGACACACAGCTCTAACACAGCCAGCCCCAAGCACACTGGCAACGGTGAGACACACAGCTCTAACACAGCCAGCCCCAAACTAACACAGACACACAGCTCTAACACTGGCCCAAACACAACGATGAGACACACAGCTCTAACACAGCCAGCCCCAAACACACAACTCTAACACAGGCCCCAACATGAGACACAGCTCTAACACAGCCAGCCCCAAACACACTGGCAACGATGAGAACGCGGAATAGGGGGACATTTCAGAGCAACCACAAGCTGATAATAACCAAGTGTTCCCCTCTCTCTCCTTTCCTCTCTTCTCCTTCTGCCTCTCCCCTCCTCTCTCTCTCTCCTCCTCTCACTTTCCCTCTTCTCCTTCCGCCTCTCCTCTCTCTCCTCCTCCTCTCCTTTCCTCTCTTCTCCTTCCGCCTCTCCCCCTCTCTCCTCCTCCCCTTTCCTCTCTCCTCCTCCCCTCCTCCCCTCTCTCTCCTCCCTCCCTTTCCCTCTCCTCCTCCCTCTCTCCTCCTCCCCTTTCCTCTCTCTCCTCCTCCCTCTCTCCTCCCCCCTCTCTCCCTCTCTCCTCCCTCTCTCCTCCCCTCCTCCCTCCTCTCCTGACTTCCTCTCTCCTCCTCCCCTCTCTCCTCCCCTCCTCCCTCCCCTCTCCTTACCTTCCCTCTCTCCCTCCTCTCTCCTCCCTCCTCCCTCCCCTCTCCTGACTTCACTCTCTCCTCCTCCCCTCTCTCCTCCCTCCCCTCTCTCCTCCTCCCCTCTCTCCTCCCCTCCTCCTCCCCCTCTCTCCTCCTCCCCTCTCTCCTCCTCCCCTCTCTCCTCCCCTCTCTCCTCCTCCCCTCTCCTCCTCCCTCCTCCCTCTCCCTCCCCTCCCCTCCCTCCTCCCCCTCTCCTCCTCCCCTCTCTCCTCCTCCCTCTCTCCTCCCCCCTCTCCTCCCCTCTCTCCTCCCCTCTCCTCCTCCCCCTCTCTCCTCCTCCCTCTCCTCCTCCCCTCTCTCCTCCCCCCCTGTCCTCCTCCCCTCTCCTCCTCCCCTCTCTCCTCCTCCCCTCCTCCCCCTCTCCTCCCCTCCCCTCTCTCCTCCTCCCCTCTCTCCTCCTCCCTCTCTCCTCCTCCCCTCTCTCCTCCTCCCCTCTCTCCTCCCCTCTCTCCTCCTCCCCCTCTCTCCTCCCCTCTCTCCTCCTCCCCTCTCTCCTCCTCCCCTCTCTCTCCTCCCCTCTCTCCTCCTCCCCTCTCTCCTCCTCCCCTCTCCCTCTCCTCCCCTCTCTCCTCCCCCTCCTCCCCTCTCTCCTCCCCTCTCTCCTCCTCCCCTCCCTCCCCTCTCTCCCCTCCCTCCTCCTCCCCCTCTCTCCTCCTCCCTCTCTCCTCCCCTCTCTCCTCCTCCTCTCTCTCTCTCCTCCCCCTCTCTCCTCCTCCCCTCTCTCCTCCTCCCCTCTCTCCCTCCTCTCCCCTCTCTCCTCCCCCTCTCTCCTCCTCCCCTCTCTCCTCCTCCCCTCTCCTCCCCCTCCCCCCCTCTCTCCTCCTCCCCTCTCTCCTCCTCCCTCTCTCCTCCTCCTCCCCTCTCTCCTCCTCCCCTCTCTCCTCCTCCCCCCTCTCCTCCTCCCCTCTCTCCTCCTCCCCTCTCTCCTCCCTCCTCCCTCCTCCTCCCCTCTCTCCTCCCCTCTCTCCTCCTCCCCTCTCTCCTCCCTCCCCTCTCTCCCTCCTCCACTCTCTCCTCCCTCTCTCCTCCTCCCCTCTCTCCCCTCCCCTCTCTCCTCCTCCCCTCTCTCCTCCCCCTCTCTCCTCCTCCCTCCTCCTCCTCCCCCTCTCTCCTCCTCCCCTCTCTCCTCCCCTCTCTCCTCCTCCCCTCTCTCCTCCTCCCCTCTCTCTCCTCCCCTCTCTCCACCTCCCCTCTCTCCTCCCCTCTCTCCTCCTCCCCTCTCTCCTCCCCCCCTCTCTCCTCCCCTCTCTCCTCCTCCCCTCTCTCCTCCTCCCCTCTCTCCCTCCTCTCCTCTCTCCTCCTCCCTCTCTCCTCCTCCCCTCTCTCCTCCTCCTCTCTCCTCCCTCTCTCCTCCTCCTCTCTCCTCCTCCCCTCTCCTCCTCCCCTCCTCCTCCCCTCTCTCCTCCTCCCCTCTCTCCTCCTCCTCTCTCCTCCTCCCCTCTCTCCTCCTCCCCTCTCTCCTCCTCCCCTCTCTCCCCTCCCCTCTCTCCTCCTCCCCTCTCTCCTCCCTCTCTCCTCCCCTCTCTCCTCCCTCCCCTCTCTCCTCCTCCCTCTCTCCCTCCTCCCCTCTCTCCTCCCCTCTCTCCTCCCTCCCCTCTCTCCTCCCCCTCTCTCCTCCCCTCTCTCCTCCCTCCCCCCCTCTCCTCCTCCTCCCCTCTCCTCCTCCCCTCTCTCCTCCCTCCCCTCTCTCCCTCCTCCCCTCTCTCTCCTCCTCCCCTCTCTCCTCCTCCCCTCTCTCCTCCTCCCCTCTCTCCTCCCCTCCCCTCTCTCCCCTCCTCCCCCTCCCCTCCTCCCCTCTCTCCTCCCCTCCCCTCCTCCCCCTCCTCTCCCCTCTCTCCTCCTCCTCCTCCCTCTCTCTCTCCTCCTCCCTCTCTCCCTCCCCTCTCTCCTCCTCCCCTCTCCCTCCCCCTCTCTCCTCCCCTCTCTCCTCCTCCCTTATCTCTCCTCCTCCCTCTATCCTCCTCCCCTCTCTCCTCCCTCCACTCTCCTCCCTCCCCTCTCTCCTCCTCCCCTCTCCTCCTCCCCTCTCTCCTCCTCCCCTCCTCCTCCCTCTCTCCTCCCTCCCCTCTCTCCTCCCTCTCTCCTCCTCCCCTCTCTCCTCCTCCCCTCTCTCCTCCCTCTCTCCTCCCTCCCTCTCTCCTCCCCTCTCTCCTCCCCTCTCCTCCTCCCCTCTCTCCTCCTCCTCTCTCCCTCCCTCCCCCCTCTCTCCTCCCCCTCTCTCCTCCTCCCCTCTCTCCTCCTCCCTCTCTCCTCCCCTCTCTCCCTCCTCCCCTCTCTCCTCCCTCTCCCTCCTCCCCCTCTCTCCCTCCTCCCCTCTCTCTCCTCCCCTCTCTCCTCCTCCCCTCTCTCCTCCCCCTCCCTCTCTCTCCTCCCCTCTCTCTCCTCCCCTCTCTCCTCCCCTCTCTCCTCCTCCCCTCTCCCTCCCCTCTCTCCCTCCCCTCTCTCCTCCTCCCTCTCTCCTCCTCCCCTCTCTCCCTCCTCTCCTCTCTCTCCTCCTCCCCTCTCTCCTCCTCCTCCTCCCCTCTCTCCTCCCCTCTCTCCTCCCCTCTCTCCCTCCTCCCCTCTCTCCTCCCTCTCCTCTCTCCTCCTCCCCTCTCTCCTCCTCCCCTCTCTCCCCTCCCCTCTCCCCTCTCCCTCCTCTCCTCCTCCCCTCTCTCCTCCTCCCTCTCTCCTCCTCCCCTCTCTCCTCCTCCCTCTCTCCTCCTCTCCCCTCTCTCCCTCCTCCCTCTCTCCTCCTCCCCTCTCTCCTCCTCCTCCCCCTCTCTCCTCCCCTCTCTCCTCCTCCCTCTCTCCTCCCTCTCTCCCTCTCCCCTCTCTCCTCCTCCCCTCTCTCCTCCTCCCCCTCTCTCTCCTCCCCTCTCTCCTCCTCCCCTCTCTCCTCCCTCTCTCCTCCTCCCCTCTCTCCTCCTCCCCTCTCTCCCCTCCTCCTCTCTCCTCCCCCCTCTCTCTCCCCTCTCTCCCCTCCCCTCTCTCCTCCCCTCTCTCCTCCTCCCCTCTCTCCTCCCCTCTCTCCCTCCCCTCTCCCTCCCCCTCCTCTCCTCTCTCCTCCTCCTCTCTCCTCCTCCCTCTCTCCCCCTCCCCTCCTCCCCTCCTCCCCCTCTCTCCTCCTCCCTCTCTCCTCCTCCCCCTCTCTCCTCCTCCCCTCTCTCCTCCTCCCCTCTCTCCTCCTCCCCTCTCCCTCCTCCCCTCTCTCCTCTCCCCTCTCTCCTCCCCCCTCTCTCCTCCTCCCTCTCTCCTCCTCCCCTCTCTCCTCCTCCCTCTCTCCTCCTCCCTCTCTCCTCCTCCCCTCTCTCCTCCTCTCCCCTCCCTCCTCCTCCTCCCCCTCTCTCCTCCCCTCTCTCTCTCCTCCCCTCTCTCCTCCTCCCCCCCTCTCCTCCCCTCTCTCCCTCCTCCCCTCTCTCCTCCTCCCCTCTCTCCCCTCCTCCCCTCTCTCTCTCCTCCCCTCTCTCCTCCTCCCCCTCTCTCTCCTCCCCTCTCTCCCTCCTCCCCTCTCTCCTCCCCCCTCTCTCCTCCCCCCTCTCTCCTCCCCTCTCTCCTCCTCCCCTCTCTCCTCCTCCCCTCTCTCTCCTCCCCCTCTCTCCTCCTCCCCTCTCTCCTCCCTCCCCTCTCTCCTCCCCCTCTCCCTCCTCCCCTCTCTCTCCTCCTCTCTCCCTCCCTCTCCTCCCTCCTCCTCCCCTCTCTCCTCCCCCCTCTCCTCCTCCCCTCTCTCCTCCCCTCTCTCCTCCTCCCCTCTCTCCTCCTCCTCCCTCTCCTCCTCCCCCTCTCCTCCCCCCCTCTCTCCTCCTCCCCTCTCTCCCTCCTCCCCTCTCTCCTCCTCCCCTCTCTCCTCCTCCCCTCTCTCCTCCCCTCCCCCCTCTCTCCCTCCCTCTCTCCTCCCCCCTCTCTCCTCCTCCTCCCTCTCCTCCTCCCCTCTCTCCTCCTCCCCTCTCTCCTCCCCCCTCTCTCCTCCTCCCCTCTCTCCTCCTCCCCTCTCTCTCCTCCCTCTCCTCCTC
Source organism: Oncorhynchus tshawytscha (assembly GCF_018296145.1). Taxonomy (NCBI): domain Eukaryota; kingdom Metazoa; phylum Chordata; class Actinopteri; order Salmoniformes; family Salmonidae; genus Oncorhynchus; species Oncorhynchus tshawytscha. Next base: position 1,848 of record NW_024609278.1, on the reverse strand, counting down.
TCCCTCTCTCCTCCTCCTCCCTCCTCCTCCCCTCTCTCCCTCCCCTCTCTCCTCCTCCCCTCCTCTCTCCTCCCCTCTCTCCTCCTCCCCCTCTCTCCTCCCTCCCCTCTCCCCTCCTCCCCCTCTCCTCCTCCCCTCTCTCCTCCCCCTCTCTCTCTCCCCCCTCTCTCCTCCTCCCCCCTCTCTCCTCCCCTCTCTCCCTCCTCCCCTCTCTCCTCCTCCCCTCCTCCCTCCTCCCTCTCTCTCCTCCCCCTCTCCTCCTCCTCCTCCCCTCTCTCCTCCCCTCTCTCTCTCCTCCCCTCCCCTCCTCCTCCCCTCCTCCTCCCCTCTCTCCTCCTCCCCTCTCTCCTCCTCCCCTCTCTCCTCCCCTCTCCTCCCCCCTCTCTCCCTCTCTCTCCCTCCTCCCCTCCTCTCCTCCCCTCTCTCCTCCTCCCCTCTCTCTCTCCTCCCCTCTCTCCTCCCCTCCCTCCTCTCCCCTCTCCTCTCCTCCCTCCCCTCTCTCCTCCTCCCCTCTCTCCTCCTCCCCCTCTCTCCCTCCTCCCCTCTCCTCCCCTCCCCTCCCCTCTCTCCTCCCCTCTCTCCTCCCCTCTCTCCTCCCTCCCTCTCTCCTCCTCCCCTCTCTCCTCCCCTCTCTCCTCCCCTCCTCTCCTCCTCTCACTCCTCCCCTCTCTCCTCCCTCTCTCCTCCCCTCTCTCTCCTCCTCTCCTCTCTCTCCCCTCTCTCCTCCTCCCTCTCTACCTCCCCTCCTCCCTCCTCCCCTCTCTCTCCTCCTCCCCTCTCTCCTCCTCCTCTCTCCCTCCCCTCTCTCCCTTCTCCCCTCACTCCTCCCCTCCCTCCTCCCCTCTCTCCTCCCTCTCCCTCTCCCTCCTCCCCTCTCTCCTCCTCCCCTCTCTCCTCCCTCTCCTCTCCTCCCTCTCTCCTCCTCCCCCTCTCTCCCTCCCCTCTCTCCCTCCCTCCCCTCTCTCCTCCTCCTCCCTCTCTCCTCCCCTCTCTCCTCCTCCCCTCTCTCCCTCTCTCCTCCTCCCCTCTCCTCCTCTCTCCCTCCTCCTCCCTCTCTCCTCCCTCCTCCCTCCTCTCCCTCCTCCCCTCTCTCCCTCTCTCCTCCTCTCTCCCTCCTCCTCCTCTCTCCTCCTCCCCTCTCCTCCTCCCTCTCCTCCTCCTCTCTCCTCCCCTCTCTCTCCTCCCCTCCTCTCCCTCCTCCTCCTCTCTCTCCTCCCCTCTCTCCTCCTCCCCTCTCTCCTCCTCCCTCCTCTCTCTCTCCTCCCCCTCTCTCCTCCCTCCCCCTCTCTCCTCTCCTCCCTCCCCTCTCTCCTCCCCCTCTCTCCTCCTCCCCTCTCTCCTCCCTCCTCTCTCTCTCCTCCTCCCTCTCTCTCCTCTCTCTCTCCTCCCCTCTCTCCTCCTCCTCCTCTCTCTCCTCTCTCCTCCCCTCTCTCCTCCTCTCCCTCTCCTCTCCCTCCCCTCTCTCCTCCCTCCCTCTCCTCTCCTCCTCCTCTCTCCTCTCCTCTCTCCTCTCCTCCTCCTCTCCCCTCCTCCTCCTCTCTCCTCTCTCTCTCCTCCCCTCTCTCCTCTCTCTCCCTCCTCTCTCCTCCTCCCCTCTCTCCTCTCTCTCTCCCTCTCTCCTCCCCCCTTTCCTCTCTCTCGCCCTCTCTCTCTCTCTCTCTCTCTCTCTCTCTCCTCTCTCTCCTCTCTCTCTCCCCCCTTTCCTCTCCCTCACCCTCTCTCTCTCTCTCCCTCCCCCTTTCCTCTCTCTCGCTCCCTCTCTCTCGCCCTCTCTCTCTCTCTCTCTCTCTCTCTCTCTCTCTCCTCTCTCTCTCTCTCTCTCTCTCTCTCTCTCTCTCTCTCTCTCTC
>NW_024609277.1:47500-131356 GCF_018296145.1 Oncorhynchus tshawytscha | reverse complement strand
AGCCCTACTGTTGACTCTCTGTTCCCTATATAGGGCACTACTGTTGACTCTCTATTCCCTATATAGGGCACTACTGTTGACTCTCTATTCAGTATATAGGGCACTACTGTTGACTCTCTATTCCCTATATAGGGCTCTACTGTTGACTCTCTATTCCCTATATAGGGCTCTACTGTTGTCTCTCTATTCCCTATATAGGGTACTACTGTTGACTCTCTATTCCCTATATAGGGCACTACTGTTGACTCTCTATTCCCTATATAGGGCACTGCTGTTGACTCTCTATTCCCTATATAGGGCACTGCTGTTGACTCTCTATTCCCTATATAGGGCACTGATGTCGACTCTATTCCCTATATAGGGCACTACTGTTGACTCTCTATTCCCTATATAGGGCACTGATGTTGACTCTATTCCCTATATATGGCACTACGGTTGACAATTGCTCATAGGCCTCAGATCAAAAGTAATGCACTATATAGGGAATACGGTGCGGGAATACGGTGTGGACAAATTTCTCTGTGCTTAGGAACACTTACGATACTTCTTATAATTATGTAATGATCCTGGCTAAACTAAGTGGAGCAGCAGCTCTAATGTAATGGTCCTGGCTAGACTAAGTGGGGCAGCAGCTCTAATGTAATGGTCCTGGCTAGACTAAGTAGAGCAGCAGCTCTAATGTAATGGTCCTGGCTAGACTAAGTAGAGCAGCAGCTCTAATGTAATGGTCCTGGCTAGACTAAGTGGAGCAGCAGCTCTAATGTAATGGTCCTGGCTAGACTAAGTATAGCAGCAGCTCTAATGTAATGGTCCTGGCTAGACTCAGTGGAGTAGCAGCCCTAATGTAATGGTCCTGGCTAGACTAAGTATAGCAGCAGCTCTAATGTAATGGTCCTGGCTAGACTAAGTATAGCAGCAGCTCTAATGTAATGGTCCTGGCTAGACTAAGTGGAGCAGCAGCCCTAATGTAATGGTCCTGGCTAGACTAAGTATAGCAGCAGCTCTAATGTAATGGTCCTGGCTAGACTAAGTGGGGCAGCAGCTCTAATGTAATGGTCCTGGCTAGACTAAGTAGAGCAGCAGCTCTAATGTAATGGTCCTGGCTAGACTAAGTGGAGCAGCAGCTCTAATGTAATGGTCCTGGCTAGACTCAGTAGAGCAGCAGCTCTAATGTAATGGTCCTGGCTAGACTAAGTATAGCAGCAGCTCTAATGTAATGGTCCTGGCTAGACTAAGTATAGCAGCAGCTCTAATGTAATGGTCCTGGCTAGACTAAGTATAGCAGCAGCTCTAATGTAATGGTCCTGGCTAGACTAAGTGGAGCAGCAGCTCTAATGTAATGGTCCTGGCTAGACTAAGTAGAGCAGCAGCTCTAATGTAATGGTCCTGGCTAGACTAAGTGGAGCAGCAGCTCTAATGTAATGGTCCTGGCTAGACTAAGTATAGCAGCAGCTCTAATGTAATGGTCCTGGCTAGACTAAGTATAGCAGCAGCTCTAATGTAATGGTCCTGGCTAGACTAAGTATAGCAGCAGCTCTAATGTAATGGTCCTGGCTAGACTAAGTAGAGCAGCAGCTCATATATATATATATATATATATATAAAATCAGTAACAGTAACAGGAAAGTGTCAAAACTAACAGCAAGATGGATTTACAGTCAATGTGTAAATCAGTCAACAAGTAATTCAGTCAACGTGTAATTCAGTCAACGTGTAATTCAGTCAACAAGTAATTCAGTCAACGTGTAATTCAGTCAACAAGTAACTCAGTCAACGTTTAATTCAGTCAACGTGTAAATCAGTCAACAAGTAATTCAGTCAACGAGTAATTCAGTCAATGTCTAAATCAGATAAACAAGTAATTCAGTCAACGTTTAATTCAGTCAACGTGTAATTCAGTCAACGTGTAATTCAGTCAACGTAATTCAGTCAACGTGTAATTCAGTCAACGTTTAATTCAGTCAACGTTTAATTCAGTCAACGTTTAATTCAGTCAACGTGTAATTCAGTCAACGTGTAATTCAGTCAACGTGTAATTCAGTCAACGTGTAATTCAGTCAACGAGTAATTCAGTCAACGTCTAATTCAGATCAACAAGTAATTCAGTCAACGTTTAATTCAGTCAACGTGTAATTCAGTCAACATGTAATTCAGTCAACGTGTAATTCAGTCAACAAGTAATTCAGTCAACGAGTAATTCAGTCAATGTGTAATTCAGTCAACAAGTAATTCAGTCAACGTGTAATTCAGTCAACAAGTAATTCAGTCAACGTTTAATTCAGTCAACGTGTAATTCAGTCAACGTGTAATTCAGTCAACGTGTAATTCAGTCAACGTGTAATTCAGTCAATGTGTAATTCAGTCAACAAGTAATTCAGTCAACGTGTAATTCAGTCAACGTGTAATTCAGTCAACGTTTAATTCAGTCAACGTGTAATTCAGTCAACGTGTAATTCAGTCAACGTGTAATTCAGTCAACGTGTAATTCAGTCAACGTGTAATTCAGTCAACGTGTAATTCAGTCAACGTGTAATTCAGTCAACGTGTAATTCAGTCAACGTTTAATTCAGTCAACGTGTAATTCAGTCAATGTGTAATTCAGTCAACGTGTAATTCAGTCAACGTTTAATTCAGTCAACGTTTAATTCAGTCAACGTGTAATTCAGTCAACGTGTAATTCAGTCAACGTGTAATTCAGTCAACGTGTAATTCAGTCAACAAGTAATTCAGTCAACGTGTAATTCAGTCAACAAGTAATTCAGTCAACGTGTAATTCAGTCAACAAGTAATTCAGTCAATGTTTAATTCAGTCAACGTTTAATTCAGTCAACGTGTAATTCAGTCAACGTGTAATTCAGTCAACGTGTAATTCAGTCAACGTGTAATTCAGTCAACGAGTAATTCAGTCAACAAGTAATTCAGTCAACAAGTAATTCAGTCAACGTGTAATTCAGTCAACAAGTAATTCAGTCAACGTATAATTGGAAAAGCAGTCACACATAGTTGTTGCAGGTTAATTATTCGATGATAAACCTGAAAGAAATAACTGGAATTACAATTGACTTCCTGAATAGACCGACTTGAAATGCAAATGGACCCCCATCTGGAGTGTGTCTAAGTTCTGTGTTTACCAGCTGTGTCCATGTCTCTGTTCCCAATGGCAGCCTACTTCCTTTGCAGTGCAGAGAAACCCACACACACACGCAGCTCTTTGCTTGTATTCCTTTTAGTTTCTTCAAGCTATGGGGCTCACAGGTCCCGTAGGACTCTGGTCAACAGTAGTGAACAACAGGTCCCGTAGGACTCTGGTCAACAGTAGTGAACAACAGGTCCCGTAGGACCCTGGTCAACAGTAGTGAACAACAGGTCCCGTAGGACCCTGGTCAACAGTAGTGAACAACAGGTCCCGTAGGACTCTGGTCAACAGTAGTGAACAACAGGTCCCGTAGGACTCTGGTCAACAGTAGTGAACAACAGGTCCCGTAGGACCCTGGTCAACAGTAGTGAACAACAGGTCCCGTAGGACTCTGGTCAACAGTAGTGAACAACAGGTCCCGTAGGACCCTGGTCAACAGTAGTGAACAACAGGTCCCGTAGGACCCTGGTCAACAGTAGTGAACAACAGGTCCCGTAGGACCCTGGTCAACAGTAGTGAACAACAGGGACGAGGGCGCCACTCGGGTCAACAGTAGTGAACAACAGGGACGAGGGCGCCACTTGGGACAACAATAGTGAACAACAGGGAGGAGGGTGCCACTTGGGTCAACAGTAGTGAACAACAGGGAGGAGGGCGCCACTTGGGTCAACAGTAGTGAACAACAGGGAGGAGGGTGCCACTTGGGTCAACAGTAGTGAACAACAGGGAGGAGGGTGCCACTTGGGACAACAGTAGTGAACAACAGGGAGGAGGGCGCCACTTGGGTCAACAGTAGTGAACAACAGGGAGGAGGGCGCCACTTGGGTCAACAGTAGTGAACAACAGGGAGGAGGGCGCCACTTGGGACAACAGTAGTGAACAACAGGGACGAGGGCGCTACTCGGGTCAACAGTAGTGAACAACAGGGAGGAGGGCGCCACTTGGGTCAACAGTAGTGAACAACAGGGAGGAGGGTGCCACTTGGGTCAACAGTAGTGAACAACAGGGAGGAGGGTGCCACTTGGGACAACAGTAGTGAACAACAGGGAGGAGGGCGCCACTTGGGTCAACAGTAGTGAACAACAGGGAGGAGGGCACCACTTGGGTCAACAGTAGTGAACAACAGGGAGGAGGGCGCCACTTGGGTCAACAGTAGTGAACAACAGGGAGGAGGGTGCCACTTGGGTCAACAGTAGGGAACAACAGGGAGGAGGGCGCCACTTGGGTCAACAGTAGTGAACAACAGGGAGGAGGGTGCCACTTGGGTCAACAGTAGTGAACAACAGGGACGAGGGCGCCACTCGGGTCAACAGTAGTGAACAACAGGGAGGAGGGCGCCACTTGGGACAACAGTAGTGAACAACAGGGACGAGGGCGCCACTTGGGTCAACAGTAGTGAACAACAGGGAGGAGGGCGCCACTTGGGTCAACAGTAGTGAACAACAGGGAGGAGGGCGCCACTTGGGTCAACAGTAGTGAACAACAGGGAGGAGGGCACCACTTGGGTCAACAGTAGTGAACAACAGGGAGGAGGGCGCCACTTGGGTCAACAGTAGTGAACAACAGGGAGGAGGGCGCCACTTGGGACGCAACCTGTGTGCTGCGATGACTTACACATGCCCGGTCTCGTGCGCCACAACGAAGGCCGAGGAGAATCCGTCCTCGTGGTTCAGAGTGCAGCTCCTCAGAGGGTGGCACATGCCTGTCACCGGGGCGTAACCTAGGCAACACAGATCACACACACACACACACGGGCACTGATAACAAACCGCTAGGCAGAGATGAAGGGTTGTAATGGCTGTTACATCACACCTGGGTTCAATTACTACTTGAAATCATTTGAAATACTTCAGCTGGGCTTGATTGAGCTTGCCTGGCGCTATGGAACCAATGGAATAGATGCACAAGCGCAAAACTCCGCCCACCTGGCACTCCAGGCAGACTAAACGTGGTGCTTAAAGTATTAGAAATAAAAACAAATATTACTTGAACCCAGGTCTGGGTACATATGCCTCTCTAAGGCTCTGATCAAACCACGGTTATGAAGATGTGGTGTGGATGGATTAAGGTGAGACTAGCTCGGCCTGCTTTTAGATGTCTGTCTGTGATTCGGGAGACGTTTTCAATACCAATTTATCTAGTAAATCATACATAAATCATACATTAATATCTTGGTCAGTGGTCAACTTCATCTACAGGGAGGCCAATTTCAAGAACACATTTCTAGTTGCAACGACAACCTGTCAAGAGGCATATAAAGTATCTATTGCATTTTGCAATAGTTTTGTGTACATGTGAAATAGCAGGTATATTCTCCTGACACTGGTAGGTAAGGTACCTCTAGTTGTCAGAATTCCCAGAATGCACGCACATTTTTACAGGTAGTAGTTGTGTAAACAAAGCTACTGTGTAAACATTGCTTCTAACACAGGATGTTGGATTGACTTCAGCTCTAAGTGTTCTGTGTGTGTTTTTTTACAGGAGAGAAAATGATGAATTATCCCAACAGAACCAATGCTATTATAATTATAGTGTCTGACATATACCTACTGCAATTAACAAAGAACTACTAATTGTAATACAAATCAGAACAACGAATATGGAAATGAACACAGATTACTATATATAAAGCATGTCGTCTTCATGTGTGGCTCAGTCCCAAATGCCACCCTGTTCCCTATATAGTACACTCCTTTTTGACCAGGGACCATAGTGCGCATCATAGGGAATAGTGTGCCATCTGGGACAGATGCACATGAAGAAGACTTGGTTTATAGTCTGTGTTCCATTTCCATAGTAGTTGTTCTGATTTGTGTCCAATGAGCAGTTTGTTGTTGATAGCAGTAAGTGCACGTCTCTGTTGTTAGCTGATACGTGCTGCTGCTGAACAGATGAGTAAAATACCCTTTAAAAATATACTATGTCAATAATCAGGAAATGCCTAAAGGCAGGAAATGATGCTACGATAAAAAAAATTGAAAAACTGTCAAACTTTGAGAAAGGCCTGAAGATTTTGTCTGTGTACTTGCTTGTGTCTAAATTCCTCCTCTAGCTACTGAAATAGACAGTAAGCTTGAAGGCATTTTGTTAAACCCAGCACAGACAGACCAACACAAGCTTGTTAAAACAAAACACAACCGTATAATATAACCCAACAATACAGTAATGACACATATGTAAACACGAAGCACAAAGGACACATGAATACAACTACTATACTATATACTATAAATAACTACTATACTATACATAAGTACTATACTATATACTATACATAACTACTATACTATACATAAGTACTATACTATATACTATACATAACTACTATACTATACATAAGTACTATACTATATACTATACATAACTACTATACTATACATAAGTACTATACTATATACTATAAATAACTACTATACTATATACTATACACAACTACTATACTATACATACGTACCATACTATATACTATAAATAACTACTATACTATACATAACTACTATACTATACATAAGTACTATACTATATACTATAAATAACTACTATACTATACATATACATACTACTATACTATACATAAGTACTATACTATATACTATAAATAACTACTATACTATATACTATAAATAACTACTATACTATACATAAGTACTATACTATATACTATACATAACTACTATACTATACATAAGTACTATACTATATACTATACATAACTACTATACTATACATAAGTACTATACGATATACTATAAATAACTACTATACTATATACTATACATAACTACTATACTATACATACGTACCATACTATATACTATAAATAACTACTATACTATACATAACTACTATACTATACATAAGTACCATACTATATACTATACATAACTACTATACTATACATAAGTACCATACTATATACTATACATAAGTACTATACTATATACTATACATAAGTGCTATACTGTATACTATAAATAACTACTATACTATACATAAGTACCATACTATATACTATACATAAGTACTATACTATATACTATAAATAACTACTATACTATACATAAGTACTATACTATATACTATACATAAGTACTATACTATATACTATAAATAACTACTATACTATACATAAGTACTATACTATATACTATACATAAGTACTATACTATACATACGTACTATACTATATACTATAAATAACTACTATACTATACATAAGTACTATACTATATACTATAAATAACTACTATACTATACATAAGTACTATACTATATACTATAAATAACTACTATACTATATACTATAAATAACTACTATACTATATACTATACATAACTACTATACTATATACTATAAATAACTACTATACTATATACTATAAATAACTACTATACTATATACTATAAATAACTACTATACTATATACTATACATAACTACTATACTATATACTATAAATAACTACTATACTATATACTATACATAACTACTATACTATACATAAGTACTATACTATATACTATAAATAACTACTATACTATACATAAGTACTATACTATATACTATAAATAACTACTATACTATACATAAGTACTATACTATATACTATAAATAACTACTATACTATACATAAGTACTATACTATATACTATAAATAACTACTATACTATACATAAGTACTATACTATATACTATAAATAACTACTATACTATACATAAGTACTATACTATATACTATACATAAGTACTATACTATATACTATAAATAACTACTATACTATACATAACTACTATACTATATACTATAAATAACTACTATACTATACATAAGTACCATACTATATACTATACATAAGTACTATACTATATACTGTGTATCAAACTACTATACACTATAAATAACTACTATACTATACATAAGTACTATACTATATACTATACATAAGTACTATACTATATACTATAAATAACTACTATACTATACATAACTACTATACTATATACTATAAATAACTACTATACTATACATAAGTACCATACTATATACTATACATAAGTACCATACTATATACTATACATAAGTACTATACTATATACTATACATAACTACTATACTATATACTATAAATAACTACTATACTATACTATAAATATACTATATACTATACATAAGTATTATACTATATATAAATAACTATATACTATACACTAAGTACTATACTACTATATACTATAAATAACTACTATACTATACATAAGTACTATACTATATACTATACATAAGTGCTATACTGTATACTATAAATAACTACTATACTATACATAAGTACCATACTATATACTATACATAAGTACTATACTATATACTATAAATAACTACTATACTATACATAATATATAACTATACTATATACTATACATAACTACTATACTATATACTATAAATAACTACTATACTATACATAAGTACTATACTATATACTATACATAAGTACTATACTATACATACGTACTATACTATATACTATAAATAACTACTATACTATACATAAGTACTATACTATATACTATAAATAACTACTATACTATACATAAGTACTATACTATATACTATAAATAACTACTATACTATATACTATAAATAACTACTATACTATATACTATACATAACTACTATACTATATACTATAAATAACTACTATACTATATACTATAAATAACTACTATACTATATACTATAAATAACTACTATACTATATACTATACATAACTACTATACTATATACTATAAATAACTACTATACTATATACTATAAATAACTACTATACTATATACTATACTATACTATACTACTATAAATAACTACTATACTATACATAAGTACTATACTATATACTATAAATAACTACTATACTATACATAAGTACTATACTATATACTATAAATAACTACTATACTATACATAAGTACTATACTATATACTATAAATAACTACTATACTATACATAAGTACTATACTATATACTATAAATAACTACTATACTATACATAAGTACTATACTATATACTATACATAACTACTATACTATATACTATAAATAACTACTATACTATACATAACTACTATACTATATACTATAAATAACTACTATACTATACATAAGTACTATACTATATACTATACATAACTACTATACTATACCATACTGTGTATAAACTACTATACACTATAAATAACTACTATACTATACATAAGTACTATACTATATACTATACATAAGTACTATACTATATACTATAAATAACTACTATACTATACATAACTACTATACTATATACTATAAATAACTACTATACTATACATAAGTACCATACTATATACTATACATAAGTACCATACTATATACTATACATAAGTACTATACTATATACTATACATAACTACTATACTATATACTATAAATAACTACTATACTATACATAAGTACTATACTATATACTATACATAAGTATTATACTATATACTATACATAAGTGCTATACTGTATACTGTGTATCAAACTACTATACACTATAAATAACTACTATACTATACATAAGTACTATACTATATACTATAAATAACTACTATACTATACATAAGTACCATACTATATACTATACATAAGTATTATACTATATACTATACATAAGTGCTATACTGTATACTGTGTATCAAACTACTATACACTATAAATAACTACTATACTATACACTAACTACTATACTATATATAACTTCTATACTATACATAAATACTATACTATATACTATACATATACTACTACTATACACTATATATACTATACTATACTAAATATACTATATACTATACATAAGTACTATACTATATACTATAAATAACTACTATACTATACATAAGTACCATACTATATACTATACATAAGTATTATACTATATACTATACATAAGTGCTATACTGTATACTGTGTATCAAACTACTATACACTATAAATAACTACTATACTATACACTAACTACTATACTATATATAACTTCTATACTATACATAAGTACTACACTATATACTATACATAAGTGCTATACTGTATACTATATATAACGCTACTATACACTATATATAACTACTATACTATACTATATTATATACTATATATAACTACTATACACTATACATAAGTGCTAACTACTATACACTATATATAACTACTATACTATATACTATACACTATATATACACCACTATACTATATATACTATATACTATATATAACTACTATACTATATAATAACTACTATACACTATATATAACTACTATACTATACATAAGTACTATACTATATACTATACATACGTGCTATACTGTATACTATATATAAAACCACTATACACTATATATAACTACTATCATATATACTAACTACTATATTATATACTATATATAACTACTATACTACATACTAACTACTATACACTATATATAACTACTATAATATATACTTACTACTATACTATACATAACTACTACACTATACATAACTACTATACTATACATAACTACTATACTATATATAACTACTATACTATGCATAACTACTATACTATACATAACTACTATACTTTAGATAACTACTCATGTACACTATATATAACTACTATACTATATACTTACTACTATACTATACATAACTACTATACTGCATAATAACTACTATACACTATATATAACTACTATACTATATACTTACTACTATACCATACATAACTACTATACTACATACTAACTACTATACACTATATATAACTACTATACTATATACTTACTACTATACCATACATAACTACTATACACTATATATAACTACTATACTATACATAACTACTATACTATATACTTACTACTATACCATACATAACTACTATACATTATATATAACTACTACACACTATATATAACTACTATACTATATACTTACTACTATACCATACATGACTACTATACATTATATATAACTACTACACACTATATATAACTACTATACTATACTACTAACTACATATACTATATACTATACTACTACTACACTATATATAACTACTATACTATATACCTACTATACTATATATAACTACTATACTATACATAACTACTATACTATATACTTACTACTATACCATACATAACTACTATACATTATATATAACTACTACACACTATATATAACTACTATACTCGACCAAGAGATGTGCAGCGATCCAGATTAGCTTAGCGTTTTGTTTGGTTCAAATGGGGGTTTGTTGCTGAAACAAATGGTCCTGCTCTCTGACCATGTGAAGACCTTTGGCATGCAGGTAAAAAAGCAGAAAATGCAGACACAGACAGATATTGATGAACGGGGCTGCTTCAGTTGGACATGTCCCAAATGCCAATCTATTCCCTATATAGAGGACTATTTTTTTGGACTAGAGCTCTATTGGCCCTGGTCCAAAGTAGTGAACTACATAGTGAATGGAGTACCATTTGGGACACGTGCTCTGTGGTGATTAGCTAGAACCCAGTAGCAATGATGTCACTATAGCCAGATTTGAACCAGTTCTGGTTGTAATGTGGTTGTAATGGCGTTATTTCATCTAGCTCTGCCCGATGGCAAAGAACTACAAGGAACATGGCGGCACATGGTGGCATCCAATGGTTATGTAGTTATATCAAATGGTTATGTTATAATGGTTATGTAGTTATATCAAATGGTCAGATGGTTATGTAGTTATATCAAATGGTTATGTTATAATGGTTATGTAGTTATATCAAATGGTCAGATGGTTATGTTATAATGGTTATGTAGTTATATCAAATGGTCAGATGGTTATGTAGTTATATGAAATGGTCAGATGGTTATGTTATAATAGTTATATAGTTATATCAAATTGTTATGTTATAATGGTTATATAGTTATATTAAATGGTCAAATGGTTATTTTATAATGGTTATGTTATAATGGTTATGTAGTTATATCAGACGGTCAGATGGTTATGTTATAATGGTTATGTAGTTATATCAAATGTTTGTTATAATGGTTATATAGTTATATCAGATGGTTATGTTATAATGGTTATATAGTTATATCAGATGGTTATGTTATAATGGTTATGTAGTTATATCAAATGGTTATGTTATAATGGTTATGTAGTTATATCAAATGGTCAGATGGTTATGTTATAATGGTTATGTAGTTATATCAGATGGTTATGTTATAATGGTTATGTAGTTATATCAAATGGTCAGATGGTTATGTTATAATGGTTATGTAGTTTTATCAAATGGTTATGTTATAATGGTTATGTAGTTATATCAAATGGTCAAATGGTTATATAGTTATATCAAATTAGAATGGCTTAGTTAGACGTAGTTCTACTTAGTTAGAATGGCTTAGTTAGACTTAGTTAGAATGGCTTAGTTAGACTTAGTTAGACTGGCTCAGTTAGACTGGCTTAGTTAGACTTAGTTAGACTGGCTTAGTTAGACGTAGTTCTACTTAGTTAGAATGGCTTAGTTAGACTGGCTTAGTTAGACTTAGTTCTACTTAGTTAGAATGACTTAGTTAGACTGGCTTAGTTAGACTTAGTTGTACTTAGTTAGAATGGCTTAGTTGTACTGGCTTAGTTAGACTGGCTTAGTTAGACTGGTTCTAGCTTAGTTAGAATGGCTTAGTTAGACTGGCTTAGTTAGACTTAGTTCTACTTAGTTAGAATGACTTAGTTCTACTTAGTTAGAATGGCTTAGTTAGACTGGCTTAGTTATACTGGCTTAGTTAGACTGGCTTAGTTAGAATGGCTTAGTTAGAATGGCTTACTTAGACTGGCTTAGTTAGACTTAGTTGTACTTAGTTAGAATGGCTTAGTTGTACTTAGTTAGACTGGCTTAGTTAGAATGGCTTAGTTAGACTGGCTTAGTTAGACTTAGTTAGACTGGCTTAGTTAGACTGGCTTAGTTAGACTGGCTTAGTTAGACTGGCTTAGTTAGACTTAGTTCTACTGGCTTAGTTAGAATGGCTTAGTTAAACTGGCTTAGTTAAACTGGCTTAGTTAGACTTAGTTAGACTGGCTTAGTTAGACTGGCTTAGTTAGACTGGCTTAGTTAGACTGGCTTAGTTAGACTGGCTTAGTTAGACTGGCTTAGTTAGACTTAGTTAGACTGGCTTAGTTAGACTTAGTTAGACTGGCTTAGTTAGACTTAGTTATACTTAGTTAGACTGGCTTAGTTAGACTTAGTTAGACTTAGTTAGACTGGCTTAGTTAAACTGGCTTAGTTAGACTTAGTTAGACTTAGTTAGACTGGCTTAGTTAGATTTAGTTCTACTTAGTTTGAATGATGGATGGTGTTTCTTCTTCCATAATAGTTTAGTCGCTCATCACCTATTTAAATGCTGCAAGCAAAATGGCACAACAAGAAAGCAATGGAGATGCACTAGCTGAGCCCTTTATCTGAAGACAGATAAAAGATATTCAAGAGAATGGAGACTATATACATTCACATGAAAAAGACATTGTGAGCTTGGCATGGAAGAGTATGAGAAAAAGTTGCAGTAGGTACAGTAGCTATAGTGCAGTAGCTATGGTACAGTAGCTATAGTGCAGTAGCTATGGTATAGTAGCTATAGTGCAGTAGCTATGGTACAGTAGCTATAGTGCAGTAGCTATGGTATAGTAGCTATAGTGCAGTAGCTATGGTACAGTAGCTATAGTGCAGTAGCTATGGTATAGTAGCTATAGTGCAGTAGCTATGGTATAGTAGCTATGGTACAGTAGCTATGTTATAGTAGCTATGGTACAGTAGCTATAGTGCAGTAGCTATGGTATAGTAGCTATAGTGCAGTAGCTATGGTACAGTAGCTATAGTGCAGTAGCTATGGTATAGTAGCTATAGTGCAGTAGCTATGGTACAGTAGCTATAGTGCAGTAGCTATGGTACAGTAGCTATAGTGCAGTAGCTATGGTATAGTAGCTATAGTGCAGTAGCTATGGTACAGTAGCTATAGTGCAGTAGCTATGGTACAGTAGCTATAGTGCAGTAGCTATGGTATAGTAGCTATAGTGCAGTAGCTATGGTACAGTAGCTATAGTGCAGTAGCTATGGTATAGTAGCTATAGTGCAGTAGCTATGGTATAGTAGCTATGGTACAGTAGCTATGTTATAGTAGCTATGGTACAGTAGCTATAGTGCAGTAGCTATGGTACAGTAGCTAAGCTAACATACCTGGCAGTGGTTACAGCTACAGTGACAATCACATACATTCAACATACCTGTCAGTGGTTACTGCTACAGTGACAATCACATTCATTCAACATACCTGTCAGTGGTTACTGCTACAGTGACAATCACATACATTCAACATACCTGTCAGTAGTTACTGCTACAGTGAGAGAACAATCACATACATTCAACATACCTGTCAGTGGTTACTGCTACAGTGACAATCACATACATTCAACATACCTGTCAGTGGTTACTGCTACAGTGACAATCACATACATTCAACATACCTGTCAGTGGTTACTGCTACAGTGACAATCACATACATTCAACATACCTGTCAGTAGTTACTGCTACAGTGAATCTCATCATTCATTGAATGTTAAGTTTAGATGGTTACTGTTTAAAGTGACAATCACATAGATTCAACATACCTGTCAGTGGTTACTGCTACAGTGACAATCACATTCATTCAACATACCTGTCAGTGGTTACTGCTACAGTGACAATCACATACATTCAACATACCTGTCAGTGGTTACTGCTACAGTGACAATCACATTCATTCAACATACCTGTCAGTGGTTACTGCTACAGTGACAATCACATACATTCAACATACCTGTCAGTGGTTACTGCTACAGTGAGAGAACAATCACATACATTCAACATACCTGTCAGTGGTTACTGCTACAGTGAGAGAAGAATCACATACATTCAATAACAAGATCTTCAGATTTAGTTTACTGTTTTCATCCCTCATTAATCTCATCAGAATTGCATTGAGATGTTAAGATTTAAGATATTAAAGTTTAAAATAGTGTTACATAGATTCTGGACCGTTTCTCATGTATTTATTTTTGCTGACTCGTTATAAATAGGAGTTTCCTCTCAGGTCCCGCGGTCTGTATTTGGGTGTAAAATCCTCCAAGTCATCAGAAAACTCTGGCAACAGAGTGTGATGTTTACCCCTAAGCCTGAAAGGTTGTTCTCTAGTTGAAGAGGCCAGTCCCAACCCATCCCACGGTGCCTTAGAGATGGGCCTGTTATGGCCATAGTTGAAGAGGCCAGTCCCAACCCATCCCACGGTGCCTTAGAGATGGGCCTGTTATGGCCATAGTTGAAGAGGCCAGTCCCAACCCATCCCAGGGTGCCTTAGAGATGGGCCTGTTATGGCCATAGTTGAAGAGGCCAGTCCCAACCCATCCCAGGGTGCCTTAGAGATGGGCCTGTTATGGCCATAGTTGAAGAGGCCAGTCCCAACCCATCCCACGGTGCCTTAGAGATGGGCCTGTTATGGCCATAGTTGAAGAGGCCAGTCCCAACCCATCCCAGGGTGCCTTAGAGATGGGCCTGTTATGGCCATAGTTGAAGAGGCCAGTCCCAACCCATCCCAGGGTGCCTTAGAGATGGGCCTGTTATGGCCATAGTTGAAGAGGCCAGTCCCAACCCATCCCAGGGTGCCTTAGAGATGGGCCTGTTATGGCCATAGTTGAAGAGGCCAGTCCCAACCCATCCCAGGGTGCCTTAGAGATGGGCCTGTTATGGCCATAGTTGAAGAGGCCAGTCCCAACCCATCCCACGGTGCCTTAGAGATGGGCCTGTTATGGCCATAGTTGAAGAGGCCAGTCCCAACCCATCCCACGGTGCCTTAGAGATGGGCCTGTTATGGCCATAGTTGAAGAGGCCAGTCCCAACCCATCCCAGGGTGCCTTAGAGATGGGCCTGTTATGGCCATAGTTGAAGAGGCCAGTCCCAACCCATCCCACAGTGCCTTAGAGATGGGCATGTTATGGCCATAACATCGCTGGCTACTACGGTAACGTTTGAAGTGTTTCTGACTTTCTTTTTAAACATGACACGTGCTTCAAAGTTAAACCAAAGTCAAAAGTCAATATGTGACAGTGAACTTCAGAAGAAGGTAGCAAGAGGTTTGTTTCTCAAAGCCTTGCGTTGCAGTGAACAAAAAGTCTCAAGAAATTGTGTTGTGCTTGTGGTCGTGTTGTGACGCAGAAAACAACTGTACAGATCTTGTTCCAAAATATATACTGTCATGTAATGTGGATGTGTACATTTTATAACAAATACTAAGTAATATACCTTCGAGATCATTTTCAAAGACTTTTAACCTTGAACTTGAAGGGTTCCCTCTAGAGGTCACTCAGAGAGAACATAGCTGCTGTAGGACATACATTCTTTGTCTTTAAACGATTTCAAGTCTTTGTGTATTAAAGTCAACATGTCTATTCTTCATTCACTTGTCTTACAAATAGACACGAGTGGGAGTACTTCAGTACGAGTGGGAGTACTTCAGTACGAGTGGGAGTACTTCAGCACGAGTGGGAGTACTTCAGCACGAGTGGGAGTACTTCAGCACGAGTGGGAGTACTTCAGCACGAGTGGGAGTACTTCAGTACGAGTGGGAGTACTTCAGTACGAGTGGGAGTACTTCAGTACGAGTGGGAGTACTTCAGTACGAGTGGGAGTACTTCAGTACGAGTGGGAGTACTTCAGTACGAGTGGGAGTACTTCAGCAGCACGAGTGGGAGTGGGACTTCAGCACGAGTGGGAGGAGTGGGAGTACTTCAGTACGAGTGGGAGTACTTCACTGGGAGTACTTCAGCACGAGTGGGAGTACTTCAGCACGAGTGGGAGTACTAGCACGAGTGGGAGTACTTCAGCACGAGTGGGAGTACTTCAGTACGAGTGGGAGTACTTCAGCACGCTCCCAGTACGAGTGGGAGTACTTCAGTACGAGTGGGAGTACTTCAGTACGAGTGGGAGTACTTCAGTACGAGTGGGAGTACTTCAGTACGAGTGGGAGTACTTCAGTACACATTGATTCAAACCGTGATGATGGAAGTAGAGATGATCTTAGATGAGTTGTAATTATGTAAAACAACACAGAGAGGACATTTCCTATTTATGTTTAAATTATAAGTTACTTACAGACTTCCTGGAAACTATAAATACTGGGAAAAGGAAAAATCAAACCATTTCTGAGCATTTTCATGTTTTTTCCCTACATGCCAGAAACCATAATTTTGTAGATCTGATGGTATTTTTGGAAACATAGGTTGGCACCAATGCCCAGTCAGTCAGCAAAGGGTTGGAAAATACTCAATGATGTACTCAGTTTTATGTGAGGTCACCACTGGCGGATGTAGACATGCTCAGGACCATGTCAGCATCACAAAATGGCTCCCTGTTTCCTTTATGCACTACTTTTGGCCAGGGCCCATTGGGTTCTGGTCACAAGTAGTGCACTATATAGGGAATAGGGTGCCACTGGACCACAGTAGCAGCTGCCTGCTTCCCTGTGAGGTCCCAGCATGGTTGAGGTCCAGTCCATCACTATTCAAAGAATTCCGGAAGTAAACTGACAATCCAATTCCAATTGAAAAGCAATAAGGGAGAAAAAAAATCCGGAATTGGAATTTCAGTTTAGTTCCGGAATGGACTTGGAATTGAAACTGACCCCAACTCTGTCAAGTTTCCAGAGACCTTACCTGAGCTAGCCTTGAAAGGAGCCAACCCTTGTGAATGGAAGGAGATATCTGTCGTATCAGTCTGCACAGGTCTTCGATCGAGAGAAATACAGTACCTTGCATACCTGCGGGACCAAAATCTTGCCTTGTGAGGAAGATGGCATGGTCATGGTACTCAGCATGATCGGGGTCCCGGCGCTGCTGCGTGTTGGCCCAGCGACACACCTGCTCCAGGCTACGGGACGGATTCCCACGCTCAATCAGGCTGATGGACTGAGGAAAGAAGAATACCGTTCTCATTTCAGAAACAATCTACGAGCCTGATCCCAGATCTGTTTGTGCTCTTGCCAACTCCATTGCTGTCCTAGTTAAGCCAATGAGCGACAAGGAGTTGATACCCCAAACAGCAGGCCCTCAGCCTAACAGCCTACCATAACTGCTGAATAGGATCGTCTCACTGTGTTTAATCATCATTATTACTCTTACTAGTGCTCATTCAGCACATAGATGACTACTTCAAAAATGGTTTTACCTTCAATGATCGGGATCAGCATGCTTGTTTTAGCTACTTGAGTTGAAAGCACTGATTTTTAGTTGCCCTGGATAAGAGTATCTGCTCAATGACTAAAACATAATGTTATTATTAGTTATTGAGAACATACTGTACCTAGGGTGTACTACCATCCCTGGTCAAAAGTAGTACACTATATAGGGAAAGGTAGTACACTATATAGGGAAAGGTAGTACACTATATAGGGAAAGGTAGTACACTATATAGGGAAAAGACTACCATTTGGGAGGCATATTTATTGTTTTACAGCAACAGCCTGGAGAGTGTTCTTGTGGTTGAGGAGAATATATTTATATTTTTTATTTCCCCTTTATTTAACCAGGTCGGCCAGTTGAGAACAAGTTCTCATTTACAACTGCGACCTGGCCAAGATAAAGCAAAGCAGTGCGACACAAACAACACAGAGTTACACATGGGATAAATGGGATAAACAAACGTACATTCAATAACACAACAGAAAAATATATATACAGTGTGTGCAAATGTAGTAAGATTAGGGAGGTAAAGGCAATAAATAGCCCATAGTGGCGAAATAATTACAATTTAGCAATTAAACACTGGAGTGATAGATGTGCAGAAGATGAATGTGCAAGTAGAGACACTAGGTTGCAAATGAACAAAACAATATAGGGATGAGGTAGTTGGGTGGGCTATTTACAGATGGGCTGTGTACAGGTGCAATGCTCAGTAAACTGCTCTGACAGCTGATGCTTAAAGTTAGAGAGGGAGATATAAGTCTCCAGCTTCAGTGATTTTTGACCAGTGAAATATACCTGCTGGAGCGCGTGCTACGGGTGGATGCTGCTATGGTGACCAGTGAGCTGAGAAAAGGCAGGGTTTTACCTAGCAAAGACCTATGGATAACCTGGAGCCATTGGGTTTGGCAACAAATATGAGGCGAGGGCCAGCCAACGAGTGCATACAGGTCGTAGTGGTGGGTAGTATAAGGGGCTTTGGTGACAAAACGGATGTCACTGTGAAAGACTACATCTAATTTGCTGAGTAGAGGCTATTTTGTAAATGACATCGCCGAAGTCAAGGATCGGCAGGATAGTCAGTTTTACAAGGGTATGTTTGGCAGCATGAGTGAAGGATGCTTTGTTGCGAAATAGGAAGCCGATTCTAGATTTAATTTTGGATTGGAGATGTTTGCTGTGAGTCTGGATGGCTCAAGATGGATGGATATATGGATCAAGATGGATAATTTCAAATGGATTGATTTGAAAAATTAGGGCAAATACAAATTAACAGTTGAAACAGTTATTCAATACAATGCATCCTAGTTTAAGCCAATTTCAACACTATTTGTGACACAATTAGTTGATTTCCAATGGCCACCCATAATCGCCCCTGGAGAGAGAGAGAAAGAGACAGTGAGAGAGACAGAGAGAACGAGACGAGAGAGACGGAGAGAAGGAGATGAGAGTGACAGAGAGAAGGAGACAAGAGAGACAGAGAGAAGGAGACGATAGAGACAGAGAGAAGGAGCCGAGAGAGACAGAGAGAAGGAGACGAGAGAGACAGAGAGAAGGAGACGAGAGAGACAGAACAAGCGACGGGTGTAATATAAACTCTTACCTGTCTGTACCTGACCGTGATCAGGAAGATGAGAAGTATTACCTGTTTGTACCTCACCGTGATCAGGAAGATGAGAAGTCTTACCTGTCTGTACCTGACAGTGATCAGGAAGATGAGAAGTCTTACCTGTCTGTACCTGACCGTGATCAGGAAGATGAGAAGTATTACCTGTCTGTACCTGACCATGATCAGGAAGATGAGAACTCTTACCTGTCTGTACCTGACCGTGATCAGGAAGATGAGAAGAATTACCTGTCTGTACCTGACAGTGATCAGGAAGATGATGCTTCTTACCTGTCTGTACCTGACAGTGATCAGGAAGATGAGAACTCTTACCTGTCTGTACCCGACCATGATCATGCGGACGAGGACGATGTTGATGTTGGTTCCCAAGGACTCATCGTGGTAGATCTCATCAACCTAAGGGAAGCAGCCAGAGAGATAAACAACATCAATTTATTTATTTAGTGAATTCCTTTAGCCAAGCCATTGCTTCGGGTCCTGCTGAGTTGAGGGTGAGTAGGCCCTCCGCTGAGTTGGTAGATTGGACAGACCTTAGGAATGTGGTGCATGGTTCGCTCCACCCCACAGGCACTAAGGGGTGAAGGAGTCTATAGCCTGGTCTCAGATCTGTTTGTGCTGTCTTGCCAACTCTTATGGTCATTGTCACGCCAATGGTAACAATCATGTGCCCTGGTCAAAAGTAGTGCACTATATAGGGAATAGGGTTCCATTTGGGACATGGTCCCATATGAGATTGCTTCTGATGCTAGATTCATCATCTCATAGTGTGCTTCTTAATACGCAATTTGATGATAGCTCATAGTACACAGGCGTACATCAAAGAGTACACATCACGTCACATCTGGCAAAAACACAGCTGGTCGTTTGTTTAGCTTCCAGAAGGATAAGGCAGCCAGCCAGCCAGCCAGGGCCGGCCTTTCAGAAGGATAAGGCAGCCAGCCAGCCAGGGCCGGCCTTCCAGAAGGATAAGGCAGCCACCCAGCCAGGGCCGGCCTTCCAGAAGGATAAGGCAGCCAGCCAGCCAGGACTGCCCCTCCAGAAGGATAAGGCAGCCAGCCAGGACTGCACCTCCAGAAAGATAAGGCAGCCAGCCAGCCAGGACTGCCCCTCCAGAAGGATAAGGCAGCCAGCCAGGACTGCCCCTCCAGAAGGATAAGGCAGCCAGCCAGGACTGCCCCTCCAGAAAGATAAGGCAGCCAGCCAGCCAGGACTGCCCCTCCAGAAGGATAAGGCAGCCAGCCAGGACTGCCCCTCCAGAAGGATAAGGCAGCCAGCCAGGACTGCCCCTCCAGAAGGATAAGGCAGCCAGCCAGGACTGCCCCTCCAGAAGGATAAGGCAGCCAGCCAGGACTGCCCCTCCAGAAGGATAAGGCAGCCAGCCAGGACTGCCCCTCCAGAAGGATAAGGCAGCCAGCCAGGACTGACCCGCCAGAAGGATAAGACAGGCAGCCAGCCAGGACTGCCCCTCCAGAAGGATAAGACAGCCAGCCAGCCAGGACTGCCCCTCCAGAAGGATAAGGCAGCCAGGACTGCCCCTCCAGAAGGATAAGGCAGCCAACCAGTACTGCCCCTCCAGAAGGATAAGGCAGCCAGCCAGGATTGCCCCTCCAGAAGGATAAGGCAGCCACCCAGGACTGCCCCTCCAGAAGGATAAGGCAGCCAGCCAGGACTGCCCCTCCAGAAGGATAAGGCAGCCAGCCAGGACTGCCCCTCCAGAAGGATAAGGCAGCCAGCCAGGACTGCCCCTCCAGAAGGATAAGGCAGCCAGCCAGGATTGCCCCTCCAGAAGGATAAGGCAGCCACCCAGGACTGCCCCTCCAGAAGGATAAGGCAGCCAGGACTGACCCTCCAGAAGGATAAGGCAGAAGGACAAAACACTCCTACTGAACAATAACCTGTAATAATATGACATAGGACCTGACAGGACAAACACTCCCACTGAACACTGATCCACTTGGCTCAATAGTTCACACCAATGTGCTTCCACTCGACAGCACAGGAGTGGAAGCAATCCCCTCTACAGAGAGAGAGAGAGTGTGTGTGTGTGTGTGTGTGTGTGTGTCTGCTCTCTGATGGTTTGGTTTTGCATACATGGAATGGGTGGGTGGTAATGGGATGCTGCTATCCACAGTGGGTGGCTGGTAATGGGATGCTGCTATCCACAATGGGTGGGTGGTAATGGGATGCTGCTATCCACAGTGGGTGGCTGGTAATGGGATGCTGCTATCCACAATGGGTGGGTGGTAATGGCATGCTGCGATCCACAATGGGTGGCTGGTAATGGGATGCTGCTATCCACAGTGGGTGGCTGGTAATGGGATGCTGCTATCCACAGTGGGTGGCTGGTAATGGGATGCTGCTATCCACAGTGGGTGGGTGGTAATGGGTTGCTGCTATCCACAGTGGGTGGTAATGGGATACTGCTATCCACAGTGGGTGGCTGGTAATGGGATGCTGCTATCCACAGTGGGTGGCTGGTAATGGGATGCTGCTATCCACAATGGGTGGGTGGTAATGGGATGCTGCTGTCCACAGTGGGTGGCTGGTAATGGGATGCTGCTATCCACAGTGGGTGGGTGGTAATGGGATGCTGCTATCCACAGTGGGTGGGTGGTAATGGGATGCTGCTATCCACTGTGGGTGGCTGGTAATGGGATGCTGCTATCCACAATGGGTGGGTGGTCATGGGATGCTGCTATCCACAGTGGGTGGGTGGTAATGGGATGCTGCTATCCACAGTGGGTGGCTGGTAATGGGATGCTGCTATCCACAGTGGGTGGCTGGTAATGGGATGCTGCTATCCACAATGGGTGGGTGGTAATGGGATGCTGCTATCCACAGTGGGTGGCTGGTAATGGGATGCTGCTATCCACAGTGGGTGGGTGGTAATGGGATGCTGCTATCCACAGTGGGTGGCTGGATATGGGTTGCTGCTATCCACAATGGGTGGGTGGTAATGGGATGCTGCTGTCCACAGTGGGTGGCTGGTGGCTGGTAATGGGATGCTGCTATCCACAGTGGGTGGGTGGTAATGGGATGCTGCTATCCATAGTGGGTGGGTGGTAATCGGATGCTGCTATCCACAGTGGGTGGCTGGTAATGGGATGCTGCTGTCCACAGTGGGTGGCTGGTAATGGGATGCTGCTATCCACAATGGGTGGCTGGTAATGGGATGCTGCTATCCACAGTAGGTGGCTGGTAATGGGATGCTGCTATCCACAGTGTGTGGCTGGTAATGGGATGCTGCTATCCACAGTGGGTGGCTGGTAATGGGATGCTGCTATCCACAGTGGGTGGCTGGTAATGGGATGCTGCTATCCACAGTGGGTGGCTGGTAATGGGATGCTGCTATCCACAGTGGGTGGCTGGTAATGGGATGCTGCTGTCCACAGTGGGTGGCTGGCTGGTAATGGGATGCTGCTATCCACAGTGGGTGGCTGGCTGGTAATGGGATGCTGCTGTCCACAGTGAGTGCTTGTCATGCTGGTGCTGGGCCTTCCTGGCAATGGGACTGTGGAGTCGTTCTGCCTCTATTCTTATGTGTTGTGATTCAACAGGCAATCATGTGCGATATCTGGCACGCGTCCAAATGAAACCACTGCTATTATGCAATGGCTGAGATAGTCTGACCTAGAAATGCTATGTTGACTGCAATACGGTCCCATAATGATGCTCTGGAATGATGACTGCAACACGGTCCCGTAATGATGCTCTGGAATGATGACTGCAACACGGTCCCATAATGATGCTCTGGAATGATGACTGCAACACGGCCCCGTAATGATGCTCTGGAATGATGACTGCAACACGGTCCCATAATGATGCTCTGGAATGATGACTGCAACACGGTCCTGTAATGATGCTCTGGAATGATGACTGCAACACGGCCCCGTAATGATGCTCTGGAATGATGACTGCAACACGGTCCCATAATGATGCTCTGGAATGATGACTGCAACACGGCCCCATAATGATGCTTTGGAATGATGACTGCAACACGGTCCCATAATGATGCTCTGGAATGATGACTGCAACACGGTCCCATAATGATGCTCTGGAATGATGACTGCAACACGGTCCCATAATGATGTTCTGGAACGTGTGGAGACTTAATGGAGGAGCTGTGTTACCTGAACTATTAAAAAATAGAGTTGAGCCAAATTTACTGTAGGTCCAACTGGAGAATAACGTAGGCCGAAATTCAGTGAACATAAAATGTGTTCATTCAACAAAAATGATTATTTGCGCATCTTAACTTTAAAAAAAATTAAAAGTCACTGGAACTAGTTAGACACACAAACAGTGCTTTTAATATAAACTGTTTTCAACTGACATATTTGACACAGTCTCTGTTCATTTATACAGTAATTGTAATTCAACATGTTCTTCTCTGGGATTTGAACTCACAATCTCCTGGTTCACAGCCTTTAAAATCTTCCTGCGTCTCCACCATGTCTGTGTCAATGACTGACTTCACCTGTATTGCTAGACTTTTCACTTCTAAATCTCACCTCTGTTAATTAAAAGTACCTCTCCAGAACAACTATTTTATTCATTATAGTGATTGAGGAGTAACATTAGAACAGAGTAATATTCCCCACCAACATTAGACAACAACACAGAAAACCCTTCAATTGCTGAAATAAGTAAATCAATGACGAGAGGATAGTCAGATTAACTGATAACAGACAGACATGGTAGTTTAGCAGGAAGATTGGAATGATGTAAACCGAGAGGTTGTGAGTTCAAATCCCAGGTGAGGACATTTATATAACTGAACATGCACTATGTCAATGTCTGTCAAATATATACATTGAAAACATTGTATATTAAAAGCACTCTGCTTGTAACCAGATGCACTTTTTTTTAGTTAAGATGCCCAAATAATAATTTATAGTTTAATGAACATATGAGACAAGTTGAGCAAACAGACCATTTTAAGTTGACTCCCCCTCCCCCCTCCCCCAGGTTTACTCAACCCATAAGGCTCTGGTCAAACATAGTTCACTACGGAATACGGAGCCATTTGTGACGCAGACTGAGTAACATTTCCATCCAGGCATGTTTTATCCTCATCAAACCATCCACTACATGTCAACACTCCCTCTAGGGCCTTATGTAGTCAATCAACAGCTTCCATTTGTGGTTTGCTGAATGCGGGTTTGAGGAAAAGAACCAGGGATGGGTGGAGGGATTTGGAATCTTGCTTCTGTTTCCATAGCTACATATAGAAGTCTTAGAACAGGAACAGTCCCGCTTGGTTATGGATCCTGATTATCAACATGCCGAGTCAGCTGACTGGAGACCAGTAGGGACCAGGAGACACAGGGTTCATTGAGTTACACGTCAGAAAAACAACCTTTCTAATTCTTTTTATCTTCTCACAGGTGACTCTTTAACCTGTTGTCCTAGAAAATATATTTGCTATGAAAACATATATGTAAGCTATACACACAATCAGTCTTCTATGGTTGGTTTGTTTTGAACTTTGTATGTCTGCCCAAACATGAACTTGATGTACTGGCTGCGGTTACTAGACAGTTTTTGTGAATATGTCTCGGCGCTTTACTGCATCGTTTTCCTTTTTCTTCAAGTGTGTCTTAAACTAAAATGTATGGATGAAATAGGCTGCCGTTGGGCCTCTCGAGTGGGGCAGCCTTCCCTAGGTACTGCATCGCAGTGTTGCGGCGTCACTACAGTCTGGGATCAAACCCAGGCTGTGTCACAATCGGCTGTGACCGGGAGTCCCATAGGGCGGCGCCCAATAAGCCCAGCGTTGTCATAGTTAGGGGATGGTTTGGCCCATGGGGGCTTTAATTGGCTCATCATTCTCTAGCGACTCCTTGTGGTGGGCCAAGCACCTGCAGGCTGACCTCGGTCATCACTTGAATGGTGCAGCTGGCTTCTGGGTTAAGCGACTGGTGTTAAGAAACGTGGCTTTGGGAGGGGGGTGGGTCATGTTTCGGAGGACGCATGATTTGAACTTTGAGACAAGAAAGTATTTTTCATAATAATAAAAGAATAAAATAAGAATAAAATAATAATACTAATATTATAATACAATAATAATAATAATAACAATAGCATAATAATAATAATAACAATAAAATAATAATAATAACAATAAAACAATAAGAATAACAATAAAATAATAATAATAATAATAATAACAATAATAACAATAATAATAACAATAATAATTATAATAATAACAATAATAATAATAATAATAAAATAAATAATAACAATAATAATAACAACAATAATAATAACAATAATAATATAATAATAATAACAATAATAATAATAATAACAATAATAATAATAATAATAATAATAATAATAATAATAATAATAACAATAATAATAATAAAATAATAACAATAATAATAATAATAAAATAATAATAATATAATAATAATAATAAAATAATAATACGAAAATAAGAATAAGAATAAAATAAGAATAACAATAAAATAAGAATAAGAATAAAATAAGAATATAATAATAATAATAGTAATAATAAGAATATAATAAGAATAATAAGAATAATATTAAATAATAGAATAATAAGGACATTATATAGGATATTGACCACAACAAACATGGAAGATAGATGTTATTGTCTTCCAGTTTTATGCCTGTTCAAAGTTACCTTCAAAGCATCATTTAACAATAAAGTGTGCAGAAACCATCACAAACACACACGCCCACATATGTTTCATAAACACACACACACACACAAGCCCGGAAATGTTTCAACACACACAAACGCCCAGATATATCTCATCAACACTAGACCAGATATATCTCAACAACACGAGACCAGAAAGGTTTCAACAACACTAGACCAGATATGTCTCAACACCATTAGACCAGATATATCTCAACAACACTAGACCAGATATGTCTCAACAACACTAGACCAGATATATCTCAACAACACTAGACCAGATATATCTCAACAACACTAGACCAGATATGTCTCAACAACACTAGACCAGATATATCTCAACAACACTAGACCAGATATGTCTCAACAACACTAGACCAGATATATCTCAACAACACTAGACCAGATATGTCTCAACAACACTAGACCAGATATGTCTCAACAACACTAGACCAGATATGTCTCAACAACACTAGACCAGATATGTCTCAACAACACTAGACCAGATATGTCTCAACAACACTAGACCAGAAAGGTTTCAACAACACTAGACCAGATATATCTCAACAACACTAGACCAGATATATCTCAACAACACTAGACCAGATATGTCTCAACAACACTAGACCAGATATGTCTCAACAACACTAGACCAGATATGTCTCAACAACACTAGACCAGATATGTCTCAACAACACTAGACCAGATATGTCTCAACAACACTAGACCAGAAAGGTTTCAACAACACTAGACCAGATATATCTCAACAACACTAGACCAGATATATCTCAACAACACTAGACCAGATATGTCTCAACAACACTAGACCAGATATGTCTCAACAACACTAGACCAGAAAGGTTTCAACAACACTAGACCAGATATATCTCAACAACACTAGACGAGATATATCTCAACAACACTAGACCAGATATATCTCAACAACACTAGACCAGATATGTCTCAACAACACTAGACCAGATATGTCTCAACAACAACACTAGACCATGGTGAGTTAGGTCAAATGGTCTCCACCCAGCAGAGCGAAGGTCGGCCATATTGATTTATTTGTTTTAGTGACAGTCTCTCTCCTGTTTACCAGAATACTGGAGGTCTGAGCTGATGCACGTTGCTTTAAACAGAGCCGAGGAAGGCCCTGGGATGGCCTGCCTGTCGATGATGTCATTATCCCAGTAAGTCATAAACAGTCACAGTGATAAAGGCAGGCGCTGCACATGCCGCCTCTCAGGTCACTAAGTACGGTGATGCTCCTTACACATTACAGAACCGAAATAAGGAAGCATTTTTGTTTTGCTTGTCTCTCTCTGTAACTATGACGTGGATGTAAATAAACCCAGCTGGGGGACAGTCTACACCAAGTTCTCCAAAACAAGACGTGATGTTCACCCTCTCCCCAAGGACACATCACCCATCTATCAGCCTTCTATCTGTGCACATATCGCTGAATTAAGAGGGAAGAGATGTCTAGCACACTAGATAAATGATAAGCTAAATGTCAATAGGCAGGACAGCACACACTGTTTAAAACACCACAGTACAAACATATACACGACTGTGTAACTGACGCAAGACTGGAACTTGGCAACAATCCAACATTTACAAAGCAAAGGAACGTAGACTAGGCTACACATCAACCAACCAGCCTTATTCATTCACTTCCAGAACAGTAAATCAGCTATTTAATGAAACACTGTATAGGTAAAGTAAAGGCAGATGACCCCAGATTCCCCTTGAATTTGTGTGATGTAATGTACTCAGATCTCCATACTGAGTTGAATGCTGACCTGTATAAATGTCGGGTTGATGCTGGACGTTAAAACTGAGCAGCTGTTGGTTGAACAATGAGGACAAACATCAGAAATAGCCACAGCCTTTTCCAGCCATAGTGGAACATACTCTAAACATCAGAAATAGCCACAGCCTTTTCCAGCCATAGTGGAACATACTCTAAACATCAGAAATAGCCACAGCCTTTTCCAGCCATAGTGGAACATACTCTAAACATCAGAAATAGGCACAGCCTTTTCCAGCCATAGTGGAACATACTCTAAACATCAGAAATAGCCACAGCCTTTTCCAGCCATAGTGGAACATACTCTAAACATCAGAAATGTTATTTAATGTAATTTCAATAAACTTGCGTCAGAATACTGTAGTACCTACTGAATATACATACTACTGATGCAGTTTAAATCTCCTGCATACAGTCTTTAAATCTATCCAGTCTTTTTTATTTGATTTATATTTAAAAAAAAACTTTACTAGTGAAGTGAGGTACCAAACTAAGTGACACCCTATTCCCTATATAGTGTACTACTTTTCACCAGGGTCAATTGGTCAAAAGTACTGCATTATAAAGCTAATAGGTCAAATAGGGTTCCATTTGGAATGCATCCCAAACAGCCAATGGCTGCTCTGCCTCTGCTCAGCTGAGCTCACTACACACAGAGCCTCATTCAGAATGGGATTGTTTCTGTCCAGCTGGCTCACAGCAATGAGCACAGCAGCTGTAAGATAGCTGGAGGGACATACCGTACCAGTCAAAAGATTAAGAACACCTACTCATTTAAAGGTTTTTCTTTATTTTTACTATTTTATACATTGTAGAATAATAGTGAATACATCAAAACTATGAAATAACACATACGGAATCATGTAGTAACCAAAAAAGTGTTAAACACATAAAAATATATGATGAGTCCAAATTCGAGATTTTTGGTTCCAACCGACGTGTCTTTGTGAGACGCAGATAAGGTGAATGGATGATCTCCGCATGTGTTGTTCCCACCGTGAAGAATAGAGGAGGAGGTGTGATGGTGTCTGGGTGCTTTGCAGGCGACACTGTCAGTGATTTATTTAGAATTCAAGGCACACTTAACCAGCATGGCTACCACAGCATTCTGCAGCGATACACCATCCCATCTGGTTTGCACTTAGTGGGACTATCATTTGAGGAGGCCTGCTCAACAGACACTATCAGGCTCCTAGCATGGCTTGTTCCTGGTAAGCACCTCATAGGCTCTGCAGGCTCCTAGCATGGCATGTTCCTGGTAGGCACCTCGCAGGCTTGCAGGCTCCTAGCATGGCTTGTTCCTGGTAGGCACCTCACAGGCTTGCAGGCTCCTAGCATGGCTTGTTCCTGGTAGGCACCTCACAGGCTCTGCAGGCTCCTAGCATGGCTTGGTCCAGGCAGGCACCTCACAGGCTCTGCAGGCTCCTAGCATGGCTTGTTCCAGGCAGGCACCTCACAGGCTCTGCAGGCTCCTAGCATGGCTTGGTCCAGGCAGGCACCTCACAGGCTCTGCAGGCTCCTAGCATGGCTTGTTCCTGGTAAGCACCTCATAGGCTCTCCAGGCTCCTAGCATGGCTTGTTCCTGGTAGGCACCTCGCAGGCCCTGCAGGCTCCTAGCATGGCATGGTGCAGGCAGGCACCTCACAGACTCTGCAGGCTCCTAGCATGGCTTGTTCCTGGTAGGCACCTCGCAGGCTTTGCAGGCTCCTAGCATGGCTTGTTCCAGGCAGGCACCTCACAGACTCTGCAGGCTCCTAGCATGGCTTGTTCCTGGTAGGCACCTCGCAGGCTTTGCAGGCTCCTAGCATGGCTTGGTCCAGGCAGGATGTGCTTTAATCAGTTCCTTGGCCCGGGAGATTTTCTCCAAGTGGTACTGTACCAGCTCCACATTCTGTACTGGTGGCTGGGAAGGATTGGTGGGATTTGGGTGGGTAGAGCTATTTCAGACACAGCAAGCCAGTGGCTTAACCAGAAGAGCTACAGTGTTTACCTTGTTTGTAGAAACTCAGCCAAGGGAGTGGGCTCACTCACAATTTTGCCTAAGAACACAGCCATGACTAAAGAATGGTACCAACACATCCTCCGAGAGCAACTTCTCCCAACCATCCAGGAACAGTTCGGTGACGAACAATGCCTTTTCCAGCATGATGGAGCACCTTGCGATAAGGCAAAAGTGATAACTAAGTGGCTTGGGGAAATAAAACACTGATATTTTGGGTCCATGGCCAGGAAACTCCACAGACCTTAATCCCATTGAGAACTTGTGGTCAATCCTCAAGAGGCGGGTGGACAAACAAAAACCCACTAATTCCGACAAACTCCAAGCATTGATTATGTAAGAATGGGCTGTCATCAGTCAGGATGTGGCCCAGAAGTTAATTTACAGCATGCCAGGGCAGATTGCAGAGGTCTTGAAAAAGAAGGGTCAACACTGCAAATATTGACTCTTTGCATCAACTTCATGTAATTGTCAATAAAAGCCTTTGACACTTATGAAATGCTTGTAATTATACTTCAGTATTCCATAGTAACATCTGACAAAAATATCTAAAGTCACTGAAGCAGCAAACTTTGTGGAAATTAATATTTGTGTCATTCTCAAAACTTTTGGCCACGACTGTACAGTGAAATGCTTACTTGTAAGCTCTTTCCCAACAATGCAGTATTCAGTATCAAGGTGTAGGCATAGCTATCTATCATTGGTTTTGGATTCCGTGATTCCGTGACTATAATCGTAAGCACAGTGGATTTAGGTTTCGGCTACCCAGCAGGTTTCGGCTACCCAGCAACTACCCAGCAGGTTCCGGCTACCCAGCAGCTACCCAGCAGCTTTCGACTACCCAGCAGCTACCCAGCAGGTTTCGGCTACCCAGCAGCTACCCAGCAGGTTTCAGCTACCCAGCAGGTTTCAGCTACCCAGCAGCTACCCAGCAGGTTTCAGCTACCCAGCAGCTACCCAGCAGCTACCCAGCAGGTTTCAGCTACCCAGCAGGTTTCAGCTACCCAGCAGGTTTCGACTACCCAGCAGGTTTCAGCTACCCAGCAGCTACCCAGCAGGTTTCAGCTACCCAGCAGCTACCCAGCAGGTTTCATCTACCCAGCAGGTTTCATCTACCCAGCAGGTTTCAGCTACCCAGCAGGTTTCGACTACCCAGCAGCTACCCAGCAGGTTTCGACTACCCAGCATCTACCCAGCAGCTACCCAGCAGGTTTCAGCTACCCAGCAGCTACCCAGCAGGTTTCAGCTACCCAACAGCTACCCAGCAGGTTTCAGCTACCCAGCAGCTACCCAGCAGCTACCCAGCAGTTACCCAGCAGGTTTCAGCTACCCAGCAGCTACCCAGCAGGTTTCAGCTACCCAGCAGCTACCCAGCAGGTTTCAGCTACCCAGCAGCTACCCAGCAGGTTTCAGCTACCCAGCAGCTACCCAGCAGGTTCTGGCTACCCAGCAGCTACCCAGCAGCTTTCGACTACCCAGCAGCTACCCAGCAGGTTTCGGCTACCCAGCAGCTACCCAGCAGGTTTCAGCTACCCAGCAGGTTTCAGCTACCCAGCAGCTACCCAGCAGGTTTCAGCTACCCAGCAGCTACCCAGCAGGTTTTAGCTACCCAGCAGGTTTCAGCTACCCAGCAGCTACCCAGCAGGTTTCACTACCCAGCAGGTTTCAGCTACCCAGCAGCTACCTAGCAGGTTTCAGCTACCCAGCAGGTTTCATCTACCCAGCAGGTTTCAGCTACCCAGCAGGTTTCGACTACCCAGCAGCTACCCAGCAGGTTTCGACTACCCAGCATCTACCCAGCAGCTACCCAGCAGGTTTCAGCTACCCAGCAGCTACCCAGCAGGTTTCAGCTACCCAACAGCTACCCAGCAGGTTTCAGCTACCCAGCAGCTACCCAGCAGCTACCCAGCAGTTACCCAGCAGGTTTCAGCTACCCAGCAGCTACCCAGCAGGTTTCAGCTACCCAGCAGCTACCCAGCAGGTTTCAGCTACCCAGCAGCTACCCAGCAGGTTTCAGCTACCCAGCAGCTACCCAGCAGGTTCTGGCTACCCAGCAGCTACCCAGCAGCTTTCGACTACCCAGCAGCTACCCAGCAGGTTTCGGCTACCCAGCAGCTACCCAGCAGGTTTCAGCTACCCAGCAGGTTTCAGCTACCCAGCAGCTACCCAGCAGGTTTCAGCTACCCAGCAGCTACCCAGCAGGTTTTAGCTACCCAGCAGGTTTCAGCTACCCAGCAGCTACAGCAGGTTTCGCTACCCAGCAGGTTTCAGCTACCCAGCAGCTACCTAGCAGGTTTCAGCTACCCAGCAGGTTTCATCTACCCAGCAGGTTTCAGCTACCCAGCAGGTTTCGACTACCCAGCAGCTACCCAGCAGGTTTCGACTACCCAGCATCTACCCAGCAGCTACCCAGCAGGTTTCAGCTACCCAGCAGCTACCCAGCAGGTTTCAGCTACCCAACAGCTACCCAGCAGGTTTCAGCTACCCAGCAGCTACCCAGCAGCTACCCAGCAGTTACCCAGCAGGTTTCAGCTACCCAGCAGGTTTCAGCTACCCAGCAGCTACCCAGCAGGTTTCAGCTACCCAGCAGCTACCCAGCAGGTTTCAGCTACCCAGGGAAGTTGTATTTTTTTCTTCTTTTTTTTAACCCCTTTTTTCTCCCCAATTGGTAGTTACAGCCTTGTCTTATCGCTGCAACTCCCGTACGGACTCGGGAGAGGCGAAGGTCGAGAGCCATGCTCTCGAGAGCCATGCGTCCTCCAAAACACAACCCATCCAACCCGGAAGCCAGCCGCACCAATGTGTCGGAGGAAACACCTTATACCTGGCGACCTGGTCAGCGTGCACTGCGCCCGGCCCGCCACAGGAGTCGCTAGTGCGCGATGAGACAAGGATTTCCCTGCCGGCCAAACCCTCCCTAACCCGGACGATGCTGGGCCAATTGTGCGCCGCCCCATGGGCTTCCCGGTTGCGGCCGGCTGCGACAGAGCCTGGACTCGAACCCAGAATCTCTGGTGGCACAGAGATTAGACCACTGCGCTATCCGGGAGGCCTGGAAGTTGTTTTGTCAAAAGTAAAATATGTAGGCTATGGAATCATTAACAGATGGACCACAGAGCAGCAGGCCTCCTCAACCAACAGTAGGCTATGGAATCATCAACAGATGGACCACAGAGCAGCAGGCCTCCTCAACAGACAGTAGGCTATGGAATCATCAACAGATGGACCACAGAGCAGCAGGCCTCCTCAACCAACAGTAGGCTATGGAATCATCAACAGATGGACCACAGAGCAGCAGGCCTCCTCAACAGACAGTAGGCTATGGAATCATCAACAGATGGACCACAGAGCAGCAGGCCTCCTCAACCAACAGTAGGCTATGGAATCATCAACAGATGGACCACAGAGCAGCAGGCCTCCTCAACCAACAGTAGGCTATGGAATCATCAACAGATGGACCACAGAGCAGCAGGCCTCCTCAACCAACAGTAGGCTATGGAATCATCAACAGATGGACCACAGAGCAGCAGGCCTCCTCAACCAACAGTAGGCTATGGAATCATCAACAGATGGACAACAGAGCAGCAGGCCTCCTCAACCAACAGTAGGCTATGGAATATTCAACAGATGGACCACAGAGCAGCAGGCCTCCTCAACAGACAGTAGGCTATGGAATCATTCAACAGATGGACCACAGAGCAGCAGGCCTCCTCAACCAACAGTAGGCTATGGAATCATCAACAGATGGACAACAGAGCAGCAGGCCTCCTCAACCAACAGTAGGCTATGGAATCATTCAACAGATGGACCACAGAGCAGCAGGCCTCCTCAACAGACAGTAGGCTATGGAATCATCAACAGATGGACCACAGAGCAGCAGGCCTCCTCAACCAACAGTAGGCTATGGAATCATCAACAGATGGACCACAGAGCAGCAGGCCTCCTCAACCAACAGTAGGCTATGGAATCATCAACAGATGGACCACAGAGCAGCAGGCCTCCTCAACCAACAGTAGGCTATGGAATCATCAACAGATGGATGACAGAGCAGCAGGCCTCCTCAACCAACAGTAGGCTATGGAATATTCAACAGATGGACCACAGAGCAGCAGGCCTCCTCAACAGACAGTAGGCTATGGAATCAACAACAGATGGACCACAGAGCAGCAGGCCTCCTCAACCAACAGTAGGCTATGGAATCATCAACAGATGGACAACAGAGCAGCAGGCCTCCTCAACCAACAGTAGGCTATGGAATATTCAACAGATGGACCACAGAGCAGCAGGCCTCCTCAACAGACAGTAGGCTATGGAATCATCAACAGATGGACCACAGAGCAGCAGGCCTCCTCAACCAACAGTAGGCTATGGAATCATCAACAGATGGACCACAGAGCAGCAGGCCTCCTCAACAGACAGTAGGCTATGGAATCATCAACAGATGGAAAACAGAGGGCAAGGTGTCTGGTAACATGACTGAATACAAACAGTGCAGCTATTCCCTCCGCAAGGCTATCAAACAAGCTAAGCGCCAGTACAGAGACAAAGTAGAATCTCAATTCAACGGCTCAGACACAAGAGGTATGTGGCAGGGTCTACAGTCAATCACGGACTACAGGAAGAAACCCAGCCCAGTCACGGACCAGGATGTCTTGCTCCCAGGCAGACTAAATAACTTTTTTGCCCGCTTTGAGGACAATACAGTGCCACTGACACGGCCTGCAACGGAAACATGCGGTCTCTCCTTCACTGCAGCCGAGGTGAGTAAGACATTTAAACGTGTTAACCCTCGCAAGGCTGCAGGCCCAGACGGCATCCCCAGCCGCGCCCTCAGAGCATGCGCAGACCAGCTGGCCGGTGTGTTTACGGACATATTCAATCAATCCCTATACCAGTCTGCTGTTCCCACATGCTTCAAGAGGGCCACCATTGTTCCTGTTCCCAAGAAAGCTAAGGTAACTGAGCTAAACGACTACCGCCCCGTAGCACTCACATCCGTCATCATGAAGTGCTTTGAGAGACTAGTCAAGGACCATATCACCTCCACCCTACCTGACACCCTTGACCCACTCCAATTTGCTTACCGCCCAAATAGGTCCACAGACGATGCAATCTCAACCACACTGCACACTGCCCTAACCCATCTGGACAAGAGGAATACCTATGTGAGAATGCTGTTCATCGACTACAGCTCGGCATTCAACACCATAGTACCCTCCAAGCTCGTCATCAAGCTCGAGACCCTGGGTCTCGACCCCGCCCTGTGCAACTGGGTACTGGACTTCCTGACGGGCCGCCCCCAGGTGGTGAGGGTAGGCAACAACATCTCCTCCCCGCTGATCCTCAACACTGGGGCCCCACAAGGGTGCGTTCTGAGCCCCCTCCTGTACTCCCTGTTCACCCACGACTGCGTGGCCATGCACGCCTCCAACTCAATCATCAAGTTTGCGGACGACACAACAGTGGTAGGCTTGATTACCAACAACGACGACAACAATGACGAGACGGCCTACAGGGAGGAGGTGAGGGCCCTCGGAGTGTGGTGTCAGGAAAATAACCTCACACTCAACGTCAACAAAACTAAGGAGATGATTGTGGACTTCAGGAAACAGCAGAGGGAACACCCCCATCCACATCGATGGAACAGTAGTGGAGAGGGTAGCAAGTTTTAAGTTCCTCGGCATACACATCACAGACAAACTGAATTGGTCCACTCACACAGACAGCATCGTGAGGAAGGCGCAGCAGCGCCTCTTCAACCTCAGGAGGCTGAAGAAATTTGGCTTGTCACCAAAAGCACTCACAAACTTCTACAGATGCACAATCGAGAGCATCCTGGCGGGCTGTATCACCGCCTGGTATGGCAACTGCACCACCCTCAACCGTAAGGCTCTCCAGAGGGTAGTGAGGTCTGCACAACGCATCACCGGGGGCAAACTACCTGCCCTCCAGGACACCTACACCACCCGATGCTACAGGAAGGCCATAAAGATCATCAAGGACATCAACCACCCGAGCCACTGCCTGTTCACCCCGCTGCCATCCAGAAGGCGAGGTCAGTACAGGTGCATCAAAGCTGGGACCGAGAGACTGAAAAACAGCTTCTATCTCAAGGCCATCAGACTGTTAAACAGCCACCACTAACATTGAGTGGCTACTGCCAACACACTGTCAATGACACTGACTCTACTCCAGCCACTTTAATCATGGGAATTGATGGGAAATGATGTAAATGTATCGCTAGCCACTTTAAACAATGCTACCTTATATAATGTTACTTACCCTACATTGTTCATCTCATATGCATACGTTGATACTGTACTCTATATCATCGACTGCATCCTTATGTAATACATGTATCACTAGCCACTTTAACTATGCCACTTGGTTTACATACTTATCTCATATGTATATACTGTACTCGATATCATCTACTGTATCTTGCCTATGCTGCTCTGTACCATCACTCATTCATATATCCTCATGTACATATTCTTTATCCCCTTACACTGTGTATGACAGTAGTTTTTTTTGGAATTGTTAGTTAGATTACTTGCTCGTTATTACTGCATTGTCGGAACTAGAAGCACAAGCATTTCGCTACACTCGCATTAACATCTGCTAACCATGTGTATGTGACAAATAAAATTTGATTTGATTTGATTTGATTTGAGCAGCAGGCCTCCTCAACAGACAGTAGGCTATGGAATCATCAACAGATGGACCACAGAGCAGCAGGCCTCCTCAACAGACAGTAGGCTATGGAATCATCAACAGATGGACCACAGAGCAGCAGGCCTCCTCAACAGACAGTAGGCTATGGAATCATCAACAGATGGTGGACCACAGAGCAGCAGGCCTCCTCAACAGGCATTCACTGTTGCCTGAAGTTGTTTAATATGCTGTGTTAGTGTCAGCCTGGCCTGGCAGAGCTGACCAGCAGGGCTGAGCAGCAGCAGATCCTCTAGTCGGGTGGATGTGTGTTCTGATTGGCTGCCATGCAAAGCAGAAGTCCAGCACCAGCCAGCCCCACCCCCACCCTCTCCACTCCCAGTCAACTCACAGTGGCTGCCTCCCAAATGGAAAACCTATTCCCTATATAGTGCACAACGTTTAACAAGCAGTCCTAGGGAATAGGGTGCCATTTAAGAACAGTGACAGGTCTAGTGCAGCTAATCAGACCACCCTGCTGGACCCAAATGGTAACTGTTACAGAGTGAAACCAGCACCCTGTGAAAATCTGACTTGGTGGATTAGGGTTGTGGAATCAGATTAAGGTGGTAGGAGCTGCCTGAGACTGTAATGAACAAACTGAGAGGTTTTTCTCTTTCATTAGTAATCCATCAACATTCAGAGAGAGAGAGAGAGAGAGAGGCGCGAGGGATACGTAATGTTTCAACGTCCACTATGTGAGAGGAGGAGACTAGTACAGTAACAACTAGGCCCTGAGGGGGAATCTATGCACACTAGGGGGGGGGTCAGTCTGGCCAGTGAGCCAGCAACAAAGCTGTTACTACTCTATCATGTCTATACACACTGGGGGAGGAGATCAGTCTGGCCAGCGAGCCAGCAACAAAGCTGTTACTACTCTATCATGTCTATACACACTGGGGGGGGGATCAGTCTGGCCAGCGAGCCAGCAACAAAGCTGTTACTACACTATCATGGCAAGTCAGTCCCACGAGAGAGCACAGTTTTCCAACTTCCACAAACAGTCATC
Source organism: Oncorhynchus tshawytscha (assembly GCF_018296145.1). Lineage (NCBI taxonomy): Eukaryota > Metazoa > Chordata > Actinopteri > Salmoniformes > Salmonidae > Oncorhynchus > Oncorhynchus tshawytscha. Next base: position 93,080 of record NW_024609277.1, on the reverse strand, counting down.
TTATACTGCAGGCAAAGGTCAACTGGTTTGGTCAATTACATTCCAATAGCTTTTTGGAATTTCAGTTTACATAAGTGAATTTAAATGGAATTGACCCCCCCAACCCTGATCTGAATGGTGAATAGTACAGTAAGCTGTTCACAGGAAAGTTAAAGCACTCACACACAGCTAAACAGTGCATAGGGGACAAACAGTTAGGAAAGATTTAAAGGTCCCGAACACTCATTCTGATTCCCATGGAAAATTGCCTTTTGAGTGACAAAAACATCACCCACAATATTTTTCACCAATAAAACCTTTCAAAATGTGAAGTTAGGAAGTCTGAAAGAACAGATTGAGTCATCACGGAGATAGTTGACTGAGTGGGCGGGGACCTAGCAGGCTGAGTGGGCGGGGACCTAGAAGTCTGAAAGGACAGATTGAGTAGGCATGGAGATAGTTGACTGAGTGGGCGGGGACCTAGCAGGTTGAGTGGGCGGGGACCTAGCAGGCTGAGTGGGCGGGGACCTAGAAGTCTGAAAGGACAGATTGAGTCGTCACGGAGATAGTTGACTGAGTGGGCGGGGACCTAGCAGGCTGAGTGGGTGGGGACCTAGCAGGCTGAGTGGGCGGGGACCTAGAAGTCTGAAAGGACAGATCGAGTCGGCACGGAGATAGTTGACTGAGTGGGCGGGGACCTAGCAGGCTGAGTGGGACGGGGACCTAGTAGGCTGAGTGGGCGGGGACCTAGTAGGGTGAGTGGGCGGGGACCTAGTAGGCTGATGGGCGGGGACCTTGAAGTCTGAAAGGACAGATTGAGTAGGCACGGAGATAGTTGACTGAGTGGGCGGGGACCTAGCAGGCTGAGTGGGCGGGGACCTAGAACTCTGAAAGGACAGATTGAGTCGTCACAGAGATAGTTGACTGAGTGGGCGGGGACCTAGCAGGCTGAGTGGGCGGGGACCTAGAAGTCTGAAAGGACAGATTGAGTAGGCACGGAGATAGTTGACTGAGTGGGCGGGGACCTAGCAGGCTGAGTGGGCGGGGACCTAGTAGGCTGAGTGGGCGGGGACCTAGTAGACTGAGTGGGCGGGGACCTAGTAGGGTGAGTGGGCGGGGACCTAGAAGTCTGAAAGGACAGATTGAGTAGGCACGGATATAGTTGACTGAGTGGGCGGGGACCTAGCAGGCTTAGTGGGCGGGGACCTAGTAGGCTGAGTGGGCGGGGACCTAGTAGGGTGAGTGGGCGGGGACCTAGCAGGCTGAGTGGGTGGGGACCTAGAAGTCTGAAAGGCCAGATTGAGTCGGCACGGAGATAGTTGACTGAGTGAGTGGGGACCTAGAAGTCTGAAAGGACAGATTGAGTAGGCACGGAGATGATCCCTTATTGCTGTTACTTCAAATCAGTGTAGATGAAGGGGAGGTGACGGGTTAAAGAATTGTTTTGAAGCCTTGAGACATTTGAGACATTGAATGTGTATGTGTGCCATTCAGGGGGTGAATGGGCCAGACAAAAGATTGAAGTGCCTTTGAATGGGGTATGGTAGTAGGTGCCAGGCGCACCGGTTTAAACTGCAACACTAGTGGGGTTTTTCCAACTCAGTATTAGGAAGGTGTTTCTAATGTTTGGAATACTCAGGGTATATTAACTCTCAGACAATGTTCATAACTCATGACTAACAATGATGTCAAGAAGTTTGTATGAATCTCCTGTTTGAAACGTCTCTCGACGTAATGACATGACAACTGTGTTGTTGTTTTTTTTGGCAACCCTTCCCCGTGCTTTTGTTCCACGCTGGCTAAAGACCTAGCTAGCCAGCAACTTCTCTAGCAAACACCAGACACAGATGAAAGCAGAAACCTATAAGTACATTTGCCTTAGAATAGATGAATAGGGGAAACCTCTAATTATATTTGTTGACACGCTGCAGTCAACTTTCGGCATCAGTTGACTAGCTAACTAGCTATGTAAACCATAGCCCTCTGCAAGCACGCCTTCTGCCATGCTGGTTACAAGGACGAAACCTTACTTAGAAAAAGGTACGTTTGAGATATTAATATGAGTATTTTAAATGTTGACATATCAAGACCATTTCAAGGACAGCTTTTTTCCATCTACGTAACATTGCAAAAATCAGAAACTTTCTGTCCAAAAATGATGCAGAAAAATTAATCCACGCTTTTGTCACTTCTAGGTTAGACTACTGCAATGCTCTACTTTCCGGCTACCCGGATAAAGCACTAAATAAACTTCAGTTGGTGGTAAATACGGCTGCTAGAATCCTGACTAGAACCAAAAAATTTGATCATATTACTCCAGTGCTAGCCTCTCTACACTGGCTTCCTGTCAAAGCAAGGGCTGATTTCAAGGTTTTACTGCTAACCTACAAAGCATTACATGGGCTTGCTCCTACCTATCTCTCTGATTTGGTCTTGCCGTACATACCTACACGTACGCTACGGTCACAAGACGCAGGCCTCCTAATTGTCCCTAGAATTTCTAAGCAAACAGCTGGAGGCAGGGCTTTCTCCTATAGAGCTCCATTTTTATGGAACGGTCTGCCTACCCATGTCAGAGACGCAAACTCGGTCTCAACCTTTAAGTCTTTACTGAAGACTCATCTCTTCAGTGGGTCATATGATTGAGTGTAGTCTGGCCCAGGAGTGGGAAGGTGAAAGGAAAGGCTCTGGAGCAACGAACCGCCCTTGCTGTCTCTGCCTGGCCGGTTCCCCTCTTTCCACTGGGATTCTCTGCCTCTAACCCTATTACAGGGGCTGAGTCACTGGCTTACTGGGGCTCTCTCATGCCGTCCCTGGAAGGGGTGCGTCACCTGAGTGGGTTGATTCACTGATGTGGTCATCCTGTCTGGGTTGGCGCCCCCCCCTTGGGTTGTGCCATGGCGGAGATCTTTGTCGGCTATACTCGGCCCTGTCTCAGGATGGTAAGTTGGTGGTTGAAGATATCCCTCTAGTGGTGTGGGGGCTGTGCTTTGGCAAAGTGGGTGGGGTTATATCCTTCCTGTTTGGCCCTGTCCGGGGTGTCCTCGGATGGGGCCACAGTGTCTCCTGACCCCTCCTGTCTCAGCCTCCAGTATTTATGCTGCAGTAGTTTATGTGTCGGGGGGCTAGGGTCAGTTTGTTATATCTGGAGTACTTCTCCTGTCCTATTCGGTGTCCTGTGTGAATCTAAGTGTGCGTTCTCTAATTCTCTCCTTCTCTCTCACCTGACATGATGACTCCTTGCTGTCCCCAGTCCACCTGGCCGTGCTGCTGCTCCAGTTTCAACTGTTCTGCCTTCTTATTATTCGAACATGCTGATCATTTATGAACATTTGAACATCTTGGCCATGTTCTGTTATAATCTCCACCCGGCACAGCCAGAAGAGGACTGGCCACCCCACATATGCTCTCTCTAATTCTCTCTTTTTTTCTCTCTCTCGGAGGACCTGAGCCCTAGGACCATGCCCCAGGACTACCTGACATGATGACTCCTTGCTGTCCCCAGTCCATCTGACCGTGCTGCTGCTCCAGTTTCAACTGTTCTGCCTTATTATTATACGACCATGCTGGTCATTTATGAACATTTGAACATCTTGGCCATGTTCTGTTATAATCTCCACCCGGCACAGCCAGAAGAGGACTGGCCACCCCACATAGCCTGGTTCCTCTCTAGGTTTCTTCCTAGGTTTTGGCCTTTCTAGGGAGTTTTTCCTAGCCACCGTGCTTCTACACCTGCATTGCTTGCTGTGTGGGGTTTTAGGCTGGGTTTCTGTACAGCACTTTGAGATATCAGCTGATGTACGAAGGGCTATATAAATAAATTTGATTTGATTTGATTTGATGGAATTAGTGTGAAAAAATAATTGTATTTCAAAATCTAAACATATTCCATATTTGAGAGAACAATATAAGGAGTGTAACGATGCTAAGATGGTGTCTGTATCATGTACGGATCACAGACCTATGGCTGCGTTTACACAGGCAGCCCCAATTCTGACCTTTTCTTCACTATTTGGTCTTTCGACCAATCAGTTTAGCTCTGAAAAAAAGATCTGATGTGATGAAAAGATCTGATGTGATTGATCAAAATACCAATTAATGGAGAAAGAAATATCAGAATTGGGCTGTCTGTGTAAAAGCAGCCATAGGGTTTAAAAAGGGCCTAAACTGGCCACTTTCATCATGATTTTCCCCAGAACTGTTGGTTATACAAATAGAAAAATCAGGTCAAACATCCTTCTTCCCAATGAAGTTACTACGTGAGCATCCTTCTTCCCAATTTTTATTTTATTTTTTATATTTATCCGTTATTTTACCAGGTAAGTTGACTGAGAACACATTCTCATTTACAGCAACGACCTGGGGAATAGTTACAGGGGAGAGGAGGGGGATGAATGAGCCAATTGTAAAACTGGGGATTATTAGGTGACCGTGATGGTTTGAGGGTCAGATTGGGAATTTAGCCAGGACACCGGGGTTAACACCCCTACTCTTACAATAAGTGCCATGGGATCTTTAATGACCTCAGAGAGTCAGGACACCCGTTTAACGTCCCATCCGAGAGACAGCACCCTACACAGGGCAGTGTCCCCAATCACTGCCCTGGGGCATTGGGATATTTTTTAGACCAGTGGAAAGAGTGCCTCCTACTGGCCCTCCAACACCACTTCCAGCAGCATCTGGTCTCCCATCCAAGGACTGACCAGGACCAACCCTGCTTAGCTTCAGAAGCAAGCCAGCAGTGGTATGCAGGGTGGTATGCTGCTAGAATGAAGTTACTACGTGAGCATTGCCAGAACAATCTGACATATTTTCGGCCTACACTGGCGTGGAATCGCCAATAGCATTCACAAAGTATTTATATGTGTGGCATAAAGAGTAAAAAATGGACTTACTATGTTGATGAGTGTGAGGACATAGTTCTGTACGTGCTCCTTGCCATGGAAGCGCACCACAGAGTCGTCCACAGCCAGCAGCACCTCGATGTTGTAGTCGTCCTTCTTGGCGTGCCGCCGTTTGCGCTCAGACTCTGTCAGCTTGAGGTCCAAGAGGTCCAGAGCACCGGGGAGGTCAGCAATCCCAAAGTCTGTCACTGTGTGGAGGAGAAGAGACATTACAGAGGAATTACAACAAGGATCATTTAGCATATTTAGCATATTCATGTAAACATGATCAGCATGTTCAAGTAACATAGCAACATTTAGCCTACAGCAGTAAGTTTACCTGAGGAATTACAACAAGTAACATAGCAACATTTAGCCTACAGCAAGCAGCATATTTACATGAGGAATTACAACAAGTAACATAGCAACATTTAGCCTACAGCAAGCATGTTTACATGAGGAATTACAACAAGTAACAAAGCAACATTTAGCCTACAGCAGCATGTTTATATGAGGAATTACAACAAGTAACATAGCAACATTTAGCCTACAGCAAGCAGCATATTTACATGAGGAATTACAACAAGTAACATAGCAACATTTAGCCTACAGCAAGCAGCATATTTACATGAGGAATTACAACAAGTAACATAGCAACATTTAGCCTACAGTAGCATGTTTACATGAGGAATTACAACAAGTAACATAGCAACATTTAGCCTACAGCAGCATGTTTACCTGAGGAATTACAACAAGTAACATAGCAACATTTAGCCTACAGCAGCATGTTTACCTGAGGAATTACAACAAGTAACAAAGCAACATTTAGCCTACAGCAGCATGTTTACATGAGGAATTACAACAAGTAACATAGCAACATTTAGCCTACAGTAGCATGTTTACCTGAGGAATTACAACAAGTAACAAAGCAACATTTAGCCTACAGCAGCATGTTTACATGAGGAATTACAACAAGTAACATAGCAACATTTAGCCTACAGCAGCATGTTTACGTGAGGATGAGGAGATAGTATGGCCCCCTCTCCGATGGCTCCCAATTCCCTATTTAGTGCACTCCCAATTCCCTATTTAGTGCACTCCCAATTCCCTATTTAGTGCACTCCCAATTCCCTATTTAGTGCACTCCCAATTCCCTATTTAGTGCACTCCTCGTAGGTGCTTCATAATATTAAAAATGGAAAACGGTGCCATTGGGGACATAACCCACGATTTAGTGCTCAATTCCCTTTTAGTGTCAATTCCCTATTTAGTGCATCAAAATTCCCTATTTAGTGCACTCCCAAATAGGAAATGGGGAGAAATATTTGCTGCTCAAGTGTTGGTCACATCAAAAGTAGTGCAAGCACATCCAAGCTTTTGAATTGTCTCCTGTCGTCTCAATGATTGCAGACAGTCCAGACATGAACAGGAGAGACTGTACAAGGCTGATCTGAGACCTGTACAATGATGCAGACAGTCCAGACATGAACAGGAGAGACTGTACAAGGCTGATCTGAGACCTGTACAATGATGCAGACAGTCCAGACATGAACAGGAGAGACTGTACAAGGCTGATCTGAGACCTGTACAATGATGCAGACAGTCCAGACATGAACAGGAGAGACTGTACAAGGCTGATCTGAGACCTGTACAATGATGCAGACAGTCCAGACATGAACAGGAGAGACTGTACAAGGCTGATCTGAGACCTGTACGTTACAACGACCCCTTGATCCCATCACCTGAACACTATCTCCAATCATACATGAACAACAGCATGACATGCCGACATCCTCTTCCTGCTCAACCCCCTCAACATCCTCTTCCTGCTCAACCCCCTCAACATCCTCTTCCTGCTCAACCCCCTCAACATCCTCTTCCTACTCAACCCCCTCAACATCCTCTTCCTGCTCAACACACTCAATATCCTCTTCATGCTCAACCCCCTCCAAATCCTCTTCCTGCTCAACCCCCTCAACATCCTCTTCCTGCTCAACCCCCTCAACATCCTCTTCCTGCTCATCATCATCTTCCTGCTCAACATCATCTTCCTGCTCAACATCCTCTTCCTGCTCAACCCCCTCAACATCCTCTTCCTGCTCAACATCATCTTCCTGCTCAACATCATCTTCCTGCTCAACATCCTCTTCCTGCTCAACCCCCTCAACATCCTCTTCCTGCTCAACATCATCTTCCTGCTCAACATCATCTTCCTGCTCAACAGCCTCTTCCTGCTCAACCCCCCAACATCCTCTTCCTGCTCAACCCCCTCAACATCCTCTTCCTGCTCAACCCACTCAACATCCTCTTCCTGCTCAACCCCCAACATCCTCTTCCTGCTCAACATCATCTTCCTGCTCAACATCCTCTTCCTGCTCAACATCCTCTTCCTGCTCAACCCCCTGCTCAACAGCCTCTTCCTGCTCAACCCCCTGCTCAACATCCTCTTCCTGCTCAACCCCCTCAACATCCTTTTCCTGCTCAACCCCCTCAACATCCTCTTCCTGCTCAACATCATCTTCCTGCTCAACATCCTCTTCCTGCTCAACCCCCTCAACAGCCTCTTCCTGCTCAACCCCCTCAACATCCTCTTCCTGCCCAACCCCTCAACATCCTCTTCCTGCTCAACCCCCTCAACAGCCTCTTCCTGCTCAACATCATCTTCCTGTTCAACATCCTCTTCCTGCTCAACCCCCTCAACATCCTCTTCCTGCTCAACCCACTCAACATCCTCTTCCTGCCCAACCCCCTCAACATCCTCTTCCTGCTCAACCCCCTCAACATCCTCTTCCTGCTCAACCCCCTCAACATCCTCTTCCTGCTCAACATCATCTTCCTGCTCAACATCATCTTCCTGCTCAACAGCCTCTTCCTGCTCAACCCCCTCAACCTCCTCTTCCTGCCCAACCCCTCAACATCCTCTTCCTGCTCAACCCCCTCAACAGCCTCTTCCTGCTCAACATCATCTTCCTGCTCAACCCCGTCAACATCCTCTTCCTGCTCAACCCCCTCAACATCCTCTTCCTGCTCAACATCATCTTCCTGCTCAACATCCTCTTCCTGCTCAACCCCGACAACATCCTCTTCCTGCCCAACCCCTCAACATCCTCTTCCTGCTCAACCCCTCAACATCCTCTTCCTGCCCAACCCCCTCAACATCCTCTTCCTGCTCAACAGCCTCTTCCTGCTCAACCCCCTCAACATCCTCTTCCTGCCCAACCCCTCAACATCCTCTTCCTGCTCAACCCCTCAACAGCCTCTTCCTGCTCAACATCATCTTCCTGCTCAACATCATCTTCCTGCTCAACAGCCTCTTCCTGCTCAACCCCCTCAACCTCCTCTTCCTGCCCAACCCCTCAACATCCTCTTCCTGCTCAACCCCCTCAACAGCCTCTTCCTGCTCAACATCATCTTCCTGCTCAACCCCCCTGCTCAACAACATCCTCTTCCTGCTCAACCCCAACCCCCTCAACATCCTCTTCCTGCCCAACCCCCTCAACAGCCTCTTCCTGCTCAACCCCCTCAACATCCTCTTCCTGCTCAACATCATCTTCCTGCTCAACATCCTCTTCCTGCTCAACCCCTCAACATCCTCTTCCTGCTCAACCCCCTCAACATCCTCTTCCTGCTCAACATCCTCTTCCTGCTCAACATCCTCTTCCTGCTCAACCCCGACAACATCCTCTTCCTGCCCAACCCCCTCAACATCCTCTTCCTGCTCAACCCCTCAACATCCTCTTCCTGCCCAACCCCTCAACATCCTCTTCCTGCTCAACATCATCTTCCTGCTCAACAGCCTCTTCCTGCTCAACCCCCTCAACATCCTCGTCCTGCCCAACCCCCTCAACATCCTCTTCCTGCTCAACCCCTCAACAGCCTCTTCCTGCTCAACATCATCTTCCTGCTCAACATCCTCTTCCTGCTCAACATCCTCTTCCTGCTCAACACCCTCAACATCCTCTTCCTGCTCAACCCCCTCAACATCCTCTTCCTGCCCAACCCCCTCAACAGCCTCTTCCTGCTCAACCCCCTCAACAGCCTCTTCCTGCTCAACCCCCTCAACATCCTCTTCCTGCCCAACCCCTCAACATCCTCTTCCTGCTCAACCCCCTCAACATCCTCTTCCTGCTCAACCCCCTATGTACACTATATATGATGACAGAAACCTCTGTATGGTCCATATCTGGAATATAATGTTGATGTCCCGTACGTCAGAGAGATCATCTTCTGTAATATACAACTTAAAGAAACAGGTGACTGTGCATTCTCAGTAGGATATGATTTGACATTTTAGTTATTTTATTTTTAAGTTGTATGTGTCCCTGGAAAATGACTTGGCGAAATGCAACAGTTACCTGTAAAGTCAACAATGGAAAGAACGAAAACCATCCGAAATAACAGTTAAGTACAATAGCAAAACAAAATAATGTTTTTAATTTCCTTATTGAACATTATTGTTGTCAACAGCAACAGGAATGTGTCTGGATAAAATGTGTTATTACCATGTAGAAACAGCCTGGTGTTATAAAACATAGAGTTTGGCTATGGACATCTGGAAATTATCACATTCCACCATGACGAGAAGGAATCTCTGCCGCCTCACTACGCTGTCTGAGACCCACACACTAGACCAGACGGGCATCCAGCCTGGGCTCAATACTATTCCAAATGGAGGACGTTCAGCGCTTGCTCTAGCCTGCTTCCTAATGCAGACAGTTCCAGGAAGGTGAATCGTATAAATGTTCCTAGGTGAGAAACAGCACAGCATAGAGAAGAGAAAATACTACTGTGTCGTTAGAACGAATACTTGGAATCTGTCGGACAAATAATAGGCTGCCACAGAGGAAGGTTAGTCTCAGTGGCTGGAAATACAAGGGCTCTCTATGTGTCTAAGGTCCAATCATCCTCTACTCTACTCTATAGAAATACAAGGGCTCTCTATGTGTCTAAGGTAAAATCATCCTCTACTCTATAGAAATACAAGGGCTCTCTATGTGTCTAAGGTCCAATCATCCTCTACTCTACTCTATAGAAATACAAGGGCCCTCTATGTGTCTAAGGTAAAGTCATCCACTACTCTACTCTATAGAAACACAAGGGCCCTCTATGTGTCTAAGGTAAAATCATCCACTACTCTACTCTATAGAAATACAAGGGCTCTCTATGTGTCTAAGGTCCAATCATCCTCTACTCTATAGAAATACAAGGGCTCTCTATGTGTCTAAGGTCCAATCATCCTCTACTCTACTCTATAGAAATACAAGGGCTCTCTATGTGTCTAAGGTCCAATCATCCACTACTCTATAGAAATACAAGGGCTCTCTATGTGTCTAAGGTCCAAGCATCCACATGTGAGGTTGGAGATAGCAGGTGTCCATTGGACATGATTGAGATAATATCAGGACAAACTGAGAGAAGTTTTTCCATGCTGTCAGTGACAATGTGACAAACTGAGAGAAGTGGCTAAACTTGACAAATAGGATGTATGGTTGTAAATGGCCCAGCCAGCTGCCTATACATTCCAGTACTTTCAGAACCACATCATGGTTGTAAATGGCCCAGCCAGCTGCCTATACATTCCAGTACTTTCAGAACCACATCATGGTTGTAAATGGCCCAGACAGCTGCCTATCATTCCAGTACTTTCAGAACCACATCATGGTTGTAAATGGCCCAGCCAGCTGCCTATACATTCCAGTACTTTCAGAACCACATCATGGTTGTAAATGGCCCAGCCAGCTGCCTATACATTCCAGTACTTTCAGAACCACATCATGGTTGTAAATGGCCCAGCCAGCAGTACTTTCAGAACCACATCATGGTTGTAAATGGCCCATGCCTCCAGTACTTTCAGAACCACATCATGGTTGTAAATGGCCCAGCCAGCCAGCTGCCTATACATTCCAGTACTTTCAGAACCACATCATGGTTGTAAATGGCCCAGCCAGCTGCCTATATATTCCAGTACTTTCAGAACCACATCATGGTTGTAAATGGCCCAGCCAGCTGCCTATACATTCCAGTACTTTCAGAACCACATCATGGTTGTAAATGGCCCAGCCAGCTGCCTATACATTCCAGTACTTTCAGAACCACATCATGGTTGTAAATGGCCCAGCCAGCTGCCTATACATTCCAGTACTTTCAGAACCACATCATGGTTGTAAATGGCCCAGCCAGCTGCCTATACATTCCAGTACTTTCAGAACCACATCATGGTTGTAAATGGCCCAGCCAGCTGCCTATACATTCCAGTACTTTCAGAACCACATCATGGTTGTAAATGGCCCAGCCAGCTGCCTATACATTCCAGTACTTTCAGAACCACATCATGATTGTAAATGGCCCAGCCAGCTGCCTATACATTCCAGTACTTTCAGAACCACATCATGGTTGTAAATGGCCCAGCCAGCTGCCTACATTCCAGCACTTTCAGAACCACATCATGGTTGTAAATGGCCCAGCCAGCTGCCTATACATTCCAGTACTTTCAGAACCACATCATGGTTGTAAATGGCCCAGCCAGCTGCCTATACATTCCAGTACTTTCAGAACCACATCATGGTTGTAAATGGCCCAGCCAGCTGCCTATACATTCCAGTACTTTCAGAACCACATCATGGTTGTAAATGGCCCAGCCAGCTGCCTATACATTCCAGTACTTTCAGAACCACATCACTACAGCCTAACTGCTGTAAGACCGTCAGTGGTAACCTGTCACTCTGAATACGTTGGCGAGAAGTTTCTCTGAGACAGGGCGGTTTTACATGAACCGCGAGGGAAACGTTCTCCACACGCTGTCACGTCACCGGGGTGACTTTGTTGTTATTGTTACTGGACCCGCGGGGAGCGCACGGAATATAATCCATACCTCACACCGTACGGATGGTCTGAATGGTATTCATACAACCATAGTGTTACCATCAACTAGGAGTGGTGGGTGGAATCAGGCGCAGAGAGCAGGGTTCAGTCTTTCTTTTCAAATGTATTCCCCAGCGCAACAAAACAGTCACGCCAACACACAGGGCGTATATAAGTTGCCAGTCCAAACAACAGGACAAAACAGTCACGCCAACACACAGGGCGTATATAAGTTGCCAGTCCAAACAACAGGACAAAACAGTCACGCCAACACACAGGGCGTATATAAGTTGCCAGTCCAAACAACAGGACAAAACAGTCACGCCAACACACAGGGCGTAGTCCAAACAACAGGACAAAACAGTCACGCCAACACACAGGGCGTATATAAGTTGCCAGTCCAAACAACAGGACAAAACAGTCACGCCAACACACAGGGCGTATATAAGTTGCCAGTCCAAACAACAGGACAAAACAGTCACGCCAACACACAGGGCGTATATAAGTTGCCAGTCCAAACAACAGGACAAAATAGTCCAGAGAATAAATACAGGAATAAATCACACCATCAAACACAGAGTAACAAAAAACAAGCCCGCACAAATACCCAGCGGGCCTAGTGCCCTTAAATACCCTACACACAAACCCTAATACAAAACAGGTGTAACCAATTACCCAATAACCCAAAACAAACGGAAAGGGAATCGATGGCAGCTAATAGGCCGGCGACGACGACCGCTGAGCACCGCCCGAACAGGAAGAGGCACCATCTTCGGCGAGGTTCGTGACACATAGTTACATTTGTAACTTCCATTCTAGTATCAGATAGTTCTTTGGCTTGTAACCATAGTAGATCCCTTTTGGTGCTCTGTAGAACCCTTTTTAAAAGGTTCTATAAAGAACCATGCTCATGAGGTTCTAAATGGAACCTGTATGGTGATATGAAGAACCTTTTCCTCAGGTTCTATATTCAAGGGTTGCATGTTGCGTCACAATATTGTTTTGAACGTTCGTTTTAGGACTGACGGCCGACTGAGCATTCTACTCAATGCATCCTCATCGGGCGCTGATGACGGGGTGATCTGAAAGTGCATTACTGAGGCTTGAAAACAAAAATGACATTTATAAAGGCAAATAAATAGTAGGAAAACCTTTTGTCATCATTTTGATGTCACCAGATTGACTTTAGCTGCAATATAACGTTAGCTAGCTAGCTAAGATTGAGGGGAGACCTCCAGATTGACTTTAGCTGCAGTATAACGTTAGCTAGCTAGCTAAGCTTAAGGGGAGGCCTCCAGATTGACTTTAGCTGCAGTATAACGTTAGCTAGCTAGCTAAGCTTGAGGGGAGACCTCCAGATTTTAGCTAGCTAATTTTAGGGTCCTTTTATAGAACCTTTATGGAGAATGGTTCTATAAAGAACCTTCTTTAATCTTAAAGGTTCTTTGTAGATAATATTGAAAACCATACAGGGTTTTATTCTGGTCAGACATGTTATATTGTTAAAATTCCATAGGTGTTATTATTGACAAGTTGAAACAAGTGAGCTTCCTCTGGAACAGCTGGGGTCCCTGAGGAGAGAATTGAGGCCCACTGACTGATTTAGTCAGCTGTTCTCAACTAACACAAGGCCATAACATGAGTCTTTCACAGGACACCATCACTGACCATTGTCATATACAAAATGTAATGGCATAACACAACACAACACATCAGATAAACTGACATGACACTAACTCATAATTGCACAAAAAGAGCTGTGCGTAAACCACGTCTCCAAAAATTCTAATGAGCTGCTTACCCTACATTTTAATTATCACTAAAAGAAGAAAGAACCATTTTCTGAACTGTAAAGAACCCTAGTTCTGAACTGCAAAGAACCCTAGTTCTGAACTGCAAAGAACCCTAGTTCTGAACTGTAAAGAACCCATTTTATGAACTGTAAAGAACCCTAGTTCTGAACTGTAAAGAACCCTAGTTCTGAACTGTAAAGAACCCTAGTTCTGAACTGTAAAGAACCCTAGTTCTGAACTGCAAAGAACCCTAGTTCTGAACTGTAAAGAACCCTAGTTCTGAACTGTAAAGAACCCTAGTTCTGAACTGTAAAGAACCCTAGTTCTGAACTGTAAAGAACCCTAGTTCTGAACTGTAAAGAACCCTAGTTCTGAACTGCAAAGAACCATTAAAGAGCTTAAAGGGCTATTTGAGGCATTATGGTTCCACATAGAACCCTTGAGGAACCCTCATTGTTTTAGTGTGTATGACTGTACATCACCTTTACAGACCCAGACACTGGAGAGATAATCTACGGCACCTATAACAGTAGGACAGCCTACCGCCAGATGCTCAAGCTATTGTTCACGGACAGGAGGGAATTCATAGAGGAGTCAGGTCCATTTTAACTGTAGAGCAGAGAGACAGACTTTCCCCCAGTGCTTTCATAGGGGCCGAGCATTCCTCACAGCTGGTGCAGTGAATAGTCTGTCTGCTGTGTGTGTGTGTGTGTGTGTGCTGTGTGTGTGTGTGCATGAGTGTGTGTGTGTGTGTGTGTGTGTGTGTGCACTCACCCCTCCTCTTTCCACTACACTGGTGGTGTTCCCTTCCCTTACCTTCATTGGGGAGGTCCTTCCTTGTTTGGACTGGTTCACTTTTGATGGCAGATCTCCTGTAGACCACATGGACACGACCTTTCACCTCCACATCCTGCTGACCCTTCTCTAGAGGCTCGATGAAAAACTCCCCATTATCAGTCCGGATCAGGCCTGCCTGGAAAAAAACACAGCTCTTCACATAATGTGGTTTAAAGTACTTAAGTAAAAAATACTTTAAAGTACTACTTAAGTAAAAAATACTTTAAAGTACTACTTAAGTAAAAAATACTTTAAAGTACTACTTAAGTAAAAAATACTTTAAAGTACTACTTAAGTAAAAAATACTTTAAAGTACTACTTAAGTAAAATATACTTTAAAGTACTACTTAAGTAGTTATTGAGAGGGTATCTGCACTTCACTTTACAATTTATATTTTTGACAATTTTTACTTTTACTACATTCCTTAATAAGAAAAGAATGTACTTTTTACTCCATACATTTTCCTTGACACCCAAAAGTACTGGTTACATTTTGAATGCTTAGCAGGACAGGAAACTGGTCCAATTAATGCCCTTAACAGAACATCCCAGTAGGGATCTACTGCCTCTGATCCGGTGCACTCACTAGACACACACACTTCATTTTGTAAATGAAGATTATTATTATTATTTATTTTGTAAATGATGTCTGAATGTTGGAGTGTGCCCCTGGCTACCTGAAAATTATTATTATTATTTATTTTGTTACATGATGCCATCTGGTTTGCTTAATTTGAAATTATTTTAAATAATTTATACTTTTACTTTTCATACTTAAGTATATTTTAGCAACTACATTTACTTTTGATACTTACGTATATTTTAAACCAAATACTTTTAGACTTTTACTCAAGTAGTATTTTACTGGGTGACTTTTACTCAAATAGAATTTTACTGGGTGACTTTTACTCAAGTAGGATTTTTACTGGGTGACTTTTACTCAAATAGAATTTTACTGGGTGACTTTTACTCAAGTAGAATTTTACTGGGTGACTTTTACTCAAGTAGTATTTTACTGGGTGACTTTTACTCAAATAGAATTTTACTGGGTGACTTTTACTCAAGTAGATTTTACTGGGTGACTTTTACTCAAGTAGTATTTTACTGGGTGACTTTTACTCAAATAGAATTTTACTGGGTGATTTTTACTCAAGTAGAATTTTACTGGGTGACTTTTACTCAAATAGAATTTTACTGGGTGACTTTTACTCAAGTAGATATTCACTGGGTGACTTTTACTCAAGTAGTATTTTACTGGGTGACTTTTACTCAAATAGAATTTTACTGGGTGACTTTTACTCAAGTAGAATTTTACTGGGTGACTTTTACTCAAATAGAATTTTACTGGGTGACTTTTACTCAAGTAGAATTTTACTGGGTGACTTTTACTCAAATAGAATTTTACTGGGTGACTTTTACTCAAGTAGAATTTTACTGGGTGACTTTTACTCAAATAGAATTTTACTGGGTGACTTTTACTCAAATAGAATTTTACTGGGTGACTTTTACTCAAATAGAATTTTACTGGGTGACTTTTACTCAAATAGAATTTTACTGGGTGACTTTTACTCAAATAGAATTTTACTGAGTGACTTTTACTCAAATAGAATTTTACTGGGTGACTTTTACTCAAATATAATTTTACTGGGTGACTTTTACTCAAATAGAATTTTACTGGGTGACTTTTACTCAAATAGAATTTTACTGGGTGACTTTTACTCAAATAGAATTTTACTGGGTGACTTTTACTCAAATAGAATTTTACTGAGTGACTTTTACTCAAATAGAATTTTACTGGGTGACTTTTACTCAAATAGAATTTTACTGGGTGACTTTTACTCAAATAGAATTTTACTGGGTGACTTTTACTTTAGATATTTTCTATTAAAGTTTATTTACTTTTTCCCAACCACTATTCACTTTAGTACCTATAACCCCAGGCCTCTACATTAGTACACATGCCTCTACATTAGTACACAGGCCTCTACATTAGTACACAGGCCTCTACATTAGTACACAGGCCTCTACATTAGTACACAGGCCTCTACATTAGTACACAGGCCTCTACATTAGTACACAGGCCTCTACATTAGTACACAGGCCTCTACATTAGTACAGGCCTCTACATTAGTACACAGGCCTCTACATTAGTACACAGGCCTCTACATTAGTACACAGGCCTCTACATTAGTACACAGGCCTCTACATTAGTACACAGGCCTCTACATTAGTACACAGGCCTCTACATTAGTACACAGGCCTCTACATTAGTACACAGGCCTCTACATTAGTACAGGCCTCTACATTAGTACACAGGCCTCTACATTAGTACACAGGCCTCTACATTAGTACACAGGCCTCTACATTAGTACACAGGCCTCTACATTAGTACACAGGCCTCTACATTAGTACACAGGCCTCTACATTAGTACATAGGCCTTTACATTAGTACACAGGCCTCTACATTAGTACACAGGCCTCTACATTAGTACACAGGCCTCTACATTAGTACACAGGCCTCTACATTAGTACACAGGCCTCCGTATTACTACACTCAGTGTTCAAAGGTTGTTGATTGGCCCTTCACAAGCCCTTAGTATCAGCCCTAGGTATGGAAACACAACTTCCCCAGTATAATACCAGACTGTATACTATAACCCCAGTATAATACCAGACTGTATACTATAACCCCAGTATAATACCAGGCACTGTATACTATAACCCCAGTATAATACCAGACTGTATACTATAACCCCAGTATAATACCAGGTATAGTATAATAATTATAGTATAATACCAGACTGTATACTATAACCCCAGTATAATACCAGACTGTATACTATAACCCCAGTATAATACCAGACTGTATACTATAACCCCAGTATAATACCAGACTGTATACTATAACCCCAGTATAATACCAGACTGTATACTATAACCCCAGTATAATACCAGACTGTATACTATAACCCCAGTATAATACCAGACTGTATACTATAACCCCAGTATAATAGACTGTATACAGTATAATACTGTATACTATAACCCCCAGACTGTATATAACCCCAGTATAATACCAGACTGTATACTATAACCCCAGTATAATACCAGACTGTATACTATAACCCCAGTATAATACCAGACTGTATACTATAACCCCAGTATAATACCAGACTGTATAATACCCCAGTACTGTATACTATAACCCCAGTATAATACCAGACTGTATACTATAACCCCAGTATAATACCAGACTGTATACTATAACCCCAGTATAATACCAGACTGTATACTATAACCCCAGTATAATACCAGACTGTATACTATAACCCCAGTATAATACCAGACTGTATTCTATAACCCCAGTATAATACCAGACTGTATACTATAACCCCAGTATAATACCAGGCTGTGTACTATAACCCCTGTATAATACCAGGTATAGTATAATAATTATAGTATAATACCCCTGTATAGTATCTCTGGAAGTGGGAACCCACCTCAAGTGAACTATGTGGACACATAGATGAATATTGGCAGTAGAATGGCCTTACTGAAGAGCTCAGTGACTTTCAACGTGGCACCATCATAGGATGCCACCTTTCCAACAAGTCAGTTTGTTACATTTCTGCCCTGCTAGAGCTGCCCCGGTCAACTGTAAGTGCTGTTATTGTGAAGTGGAAACGTCTAGGAGCAACAACGGCTCAGCCGCAAAGTGGTAGGCCACACAACCTCACAGAACGGGACCGCCGAGTGCTGAAGCGCAGAGCACTTAAAAATATTCTGTCCTCGGTTGCAACACTCACTACCGAGGTACAAACTGCCTCTGGAAGCAACGTCAGCACAAAAACTTAGTCTGGAGCATCATGAAATGGGTTTCCATGGCCGAGCAGCCACACCCAAGCTTAAGATCACCAGGCGCAATGCCAAGAGTCAGCTGGAGTGGTGTAAAGCTTGCGGCCATTGGACTCTGAAGCTGTTTTTCATGCTTCGGTCTAGGCCCCTTAGTTCCAGTGAAGGGAAATCTTAATGGTACAGCATACAACAACATTCAGGACGATTTTGTGCTTCCAACTTTGTAGCAACAGATTGGAAAAGGCCCTTTCCTGTTTCAGCATGATAATACACCCGTGCACAAAGCGAGATCCATACAGAAATGGTTTGTCGAGATTGGTGTGGAAGAACTTGACTGGCCTGCACAGAGCCCTGACCTCAACCCAATCGAACACCATTGGGATGAATTTGAACTCTGACTACAAAACAGGCCTAATCGCCCAACATCAGTGCCCGACCTCACTAATGCTCTTGTGGTTGAATGGAAGCCCCACAGTAATGATCCAACATCTAGTGGAAAGCCTTCCCAGAAGAGTGGAGGCTGTTATAGCAGCAATGTTCCAACATCTAGTGGAAAGCCTTCCAAAAGAGTGGAGGCTGTTAAGCAGCAATGTTCCAACATCTAGTGGAAAGCCTTCCCAGAAGAGTGGAGGCTGTTATAGCAGCAATGTTCCAACATCTAGTGGAAAGCCTTCCCAAAAGAGTGGAGGCTGTTATAGCAGCAATGTTCCAAGTGGAAAGCCTTCCAGTGGAAAGCAGCAATGTTCCCATCTAGAAGCCTTCCAAAAGAGTGGAGGCTGGAGGCTGTTATAGCCTTCCCAGCAATGTTCCAACATCCAAAAGTGGAGGCTGTTAGTGGAAAGCCAACATCTCCCTTCCAAAAGAGTGGAGGCTGTTATAGCAGCAATGTTCCAATCATCTAGTGGAAAGCCTTCCCAAAAGAGTGGAGGCTGTTATAAGCAATGTTCCCACATCTAGTGGAAAGCCTTCCCAAAAGAGTGGAGGCTGTTATAGCAGCAATGTTCCACATCTAGTGGAAAGCCTTCCCAAAAGAGTGGAGGCTGTTATAGCAGTAATGTGGAAAGCCTTCCAAAAGAGTGGAGGCTGTTATCTCTAGTGGAAAGCCTTCCCAAAGAGTGGAGGCTGTTATAGCAGTAATGATCAATATCTAGTGGTTCCAAAAGAGTGGAGGCTGTTATAGCAGTAATGTTCCAACATCTAGTGGAAAGCCCTTCCAAAAGAGTGGAGGCTGTTATAGCAGCAATGTTCCCACATCTAGTGGAAAGCCTTCCCAAAAGAGTGGAGGCTGTTATAGCAGCAATGTTCCCACATCTAGTGGAAAGCCTTCCCAAAAGAGTGGAGGCTGTTATAGCAGTAATGATCCAATATCTAGTGGAAAGCCTTCCAAAAGAGTGGAGGCTGTTATAGCAGTAATGATCCAACATCTAGTGGAAAGCCCTTCCAAAAGAGTGGAGGCTGTTATAGCAGCAAAGGGAAGACCAACTCCATATTAATGCCCATGATATTGGAATAAGATGTTGGATGAGCAGGTGTCCACATACTTTTGTTCATTTTTTTAAGGTGAAATATTGAATTCACCTTAAAAAGCTATTTTTTTTTTTAAATTATTTCCCTTCTCTTCCATATCCATCCTGGAGTAATCTCCTCTTCTTTCAAGTTGTAATTGTAGAGGAGCTTATAATTATCAACAGGAAGTTAGCCTACAGTGTATGGAGGAATCAATGGGGAAATTATATAGGTCGAAATAATTGAGATAATTACTTCAACATTCAACAATGTTACTTTCAAAACTATTGGAAAACGTTCGAGTGTGTGTTTTTCTCCAAGCAAATTGTATATCTGATTGTTCAGTCTAGCGTCTCTATTCATACGGTTTTATTCAATAGTTTGAACAATAATAGTACAAAAAAATTAAGAAGGAAATATTCAATTGCGGGGCTAATGTGAGGTAAACTAATTTTAAACCAATCACTGGAGAGGCAGAGGTCCATAATGACCTCTAAACTGTACAAAGGACACAAGACCAGCTCTCTCTCTGTGTCTCATCTCAACTCTGTATGACCTCTAAGAGTTTGATTCAAAGCAATGAGAGAGAGATGGCAGAGCCCAGGATCTTCCGTACTGGTTCTGAGAGTATTTCAGACTCCAGACTCCAGAGCCATGCCATCTGGCACAGTTATTTCTGCATGATTGTAGAGCACTCCTTTCCTCTCTAATCCTCCCCTCTCTTCCTTTCCTCTCCCCCATCCACCCCTCTCCTCTCTCCACTTGTCTTCTCCTCTCTTCCTCTCCTCTCTCCATCCACCTCTCCTCTCTTCTCTCCTCCTCCTCCATTCCTCTCTCCCTCCTCTCTCCTCCTCGCTCTTCTCACTCCTCCCTTCCTCCTCTCCCCCATCCACCCCTCTCCTCTCTCCACTTGTCTTCTCCTCTCCTCATCCACCTCTCCTCTCTCCTCCTCCTTTCCCCTCTCTCCCTCTTCTCTCCTCCTCGCTCTTCCCCTCCTCCTCTCCTCTCTCCTCCTCCTCTCTCCTCCTTTCCTCTCTCCTCCTCCTCCTCCTCGCTCCTCCTCCTCCTCCTCCTCCTCCTCTCCTCCTTCTCCTCGCTCTTCTCGCTCCTCCCCCTCTCCTCTTCCTCCCCTCCCCCTCTCTCCTCTCTCCTCCTCCTCTCTCCTCCTTTACTCTCTCTTCGTCCTCCTCGCTCCTCTCCCTCTCCTCCTCCTCTCCTCTCTCCTCCTTCTCCTCGCTCTTCTCGCTCCTCCTCCCCTCTCTCCTCTCTCCTCCTCCTCCTCCTCTTCTCCTCTCTCCATACTATAATTAACCATTTCAGTCCTCCAGTAGTTTGATGATGCAATCCCATGACAGAGAGAAGTTAACAATTCCTCTCACATGTATTAATAGGTGAAGACATTTGTTCGGTTATGTCATTAACAGTCGTGGATTCCTTTCAGAAATGTGTTAACACCCGTAAACTTAGTTGAAATGTGTGACACAGTACATTTTGTTGGATGTGATGCTTTAGAGTCTGTACTCATGTCCAACATTCTCTGAGGAACCCACACCCTTTCCTTTAGAAAATACAGTAGGCCATCATTATACTGGTAAAAAAGGGAAGACAAAAAAAGACATATGCATTTTGGCAGGGAGAGATATGTATTTCCAGATCCCAGACAAAATGGTACACAACTTAATATGCACAGGAAGTGAGAACAACTGTTTTGGAGCCAAATAACCCCCTATCATAAAGAATCCTCAGCATCGTCTCATACATAACTCGTCGTGAGGAAAAACAAAGCCACAAGTTGGACAGGTAGCTGTAACACACTGGAGGTGGTGTAGCCTATAGGAAAGAACGGAGGGATCCATCACTTTAAAACCAGGAAATGCCAGGCAAAGAAATGTATGAATACTTCCTCTGTGGTATTTTCTTTTACCAGCCAGCTGGCTGGTGGGTGGAAACTGAACTGGGGCTGTCTGTGGGGGGGGGGGACGTCTAGCTACACCACTCTAGAATGCTACAACAGCCAAACATCTGGGAGGCTGGGAGTGGCGATGGGGGAATAGCCTGGCCTACTGAGTCTAATCGGAGGCTGGGAGAGGAGATGGGGGAATAGCCTGGACTACTGAGTCTAATATGAGGCTGAGAGAGGAGATGGGGGAATAGCCTGGCCTACTGAGTCTAATGGGAGAATGGGAGAGGCGATGGGGGAATAGCCTGGACTACAGGCTCTAATGGGAGAATGGGAGAGGCGATGGGGGAATAGCCTGGACTACTGAGTCTAATGGGAGGCAGGGAGAGGAGATGGGGGAATAGCCTAGACTACAGACTCTAATGGGAGAATGGGAGAGGAGATAGGGGAATAGCCTGGCCTACTGAGTCTAATGGGAGGCTGGGAGAGGAGATGGGGGAATAGCCTGGCCTACTGAGTCTAATGGGAGGCTGGGAGAGGAGATGGGGGAATAGCCTGGCATACTGAGTCTAATAGGAGGCTGAGAGAGGAGCTGGGGGAATAGCCTGGCCTACTGAGTCTAATATGAGGCTGAGCGAGGAGGCACAGATGGTGGAACAGCTCGGCCTGCAGATTCTAATGGGGCTCAACTGGTGGAGCTTTAAAACAACCACTGGTCTTTTCCCTGCTTAACTAATTAGGTGGTCCTGTCATCGTGGCTCAGTTGGTAAGAGTTGAGTGTGGTGCTGTCAACATCAAGGTTGTGGGTTCAATTCCCACAGGGATCACATAGACACACTGAAAGAAATATACACTCAGTGTACAGTACGTTTCTATGGTTAAAAAAACCTGACAAGTGTAATAACTGTCTAATGAAAGTGTAATAAAGTGCTCACACACTCTATATATGTAATGAATATAATAACTATGCATTAATACTATGACTCCCACTCTATGGAATGTCCACCACCCTCATTTGACATGTCTGCTAAAGTGTTTTTATCTGGTTCTTCAATGATAGACGGAACACACTTGGATTTTATAGAAGACCAATAAAATCCAACTTATTACATGGAATGTGCACGGGCTTCATGATGGGGGAATAAAATCCAACTTATTACATGGAATGTGCACGGGCTTCATGATGGGGGAATAAAATCCAACTTATTACATGGAATGTGCACGGGCTTCATGATGGGGAATAAAATCCAACTTATTACATGGAATGTGCACGGGCTTCATGATGGGGGAATAAAATCCAACTTATTACATGGAATGTGCACGGGCTTCATGATGGGGGAATAAAATCCAACTTATTACATGGAATGTGCACGGGCTTCATGATGGGGGAATAAAATCCAACTTATTACATGGAATGTGCACGGGCTTCATGATGGGGGAATAAAATCCAATTTATTACATGGAATGTGCACGGGCTTCATGATGGGGGAATAAAATCCAACTTATTACATGGAATGTGCACGGGCTTCATGATGGGGGAAAAAAAGCACAAGGTTCTTGAACACTTAAAGAAATTGTCAGCAGATGTGGTTTACCTACAAGAGTTACATAAAAATTTAAAAAAGTTTTAAATGGAATATTTGTAACGCGATTCGTCTTCCTCTGATGAGGAGTATGAAGGATCGGACCAATATGCAGCGTGGAACGTGTCCATGTTGATATTTATTAACGTTGAACAAAAACAAAATAACAAGGAGAACGAACGAAAACGAAACAGTTCTGTCTGGTGAAGACACAGAGACAGAAAACAATCACCCACAACTAAAATGGGGGAAAAACAGGCTACCTAAGTATGCTTCTCAATCAGAGACAACGAACGACACCTGCCTCTTATTGAGAACCATACCAGGCCAAACACATAAATACTACATAGACTACCCACCCCAACTCACGCCCTGACCAAACTAACAAAGACATAATAAAGGAACTAAGGTCAGAACGTGACAATATTTAAAGAGGATCCGGGTTGAAGAGGCCTATACTGCCACCTACTGTAGTAACAGCAGAGGTGTAGGCATCCTGATAAATAAGAATAAACCATTATATCCCAGCACACGGACCAAGGAGGCCATTTTATAATGTTGAATTGTACCTTACATGGTGAAAAACACACATTGATTTCATTGTATATCCCACCAGGGGCATATCTGGTAAATTTTGGATAGAAATCAAACTACATTAGATCAATTCCAGACTCAAACTATTAATCAAGCAGGAGACCGAAATCATACATTTGATCAGATTGACAGATGTTGAAATAAGAAAAAGGCAAATTCAAGGAACCTCCACAAAGAGTCTGAAAATGTTCATCTCTACAAATAATTTACAGGACACCTAGAGATTACTATTCCCAACTACAAAAGACTACTCCTTTTTTCTCAAAGTAAGAAAATCTATTCAATCTATTCAAGAAATGACTACATTTTTATTTTAAACATTGCTCTGAACAATTTACTGTGTTAAAAAATCTGTGAAATAGTGATATGGGACCATTCTTTGGTATCATGCTGAACTACACCAACAGAAAATACCCTTAGTGACAGAACATGGAGAATGAACAGAGCACATCTTCACCCGAAATGTATTAAATACGTAAATGTATTTTTTAAAACTTTTACCATTACAAATGTAAACATAGAGGACAGAGAAAAGTGTGTACCCCGATATAATTTGAAATGCTTTTTAAGGCATACATTAGGGAAATTATAATCTCATACTCGGACAAAAATTAAATCTTAGTTAGAAATTAAAATGGATGAAAAATAAATTACTATTTTAAAATAAACCCATAAAAAATCTCTACATGGTTTAAAAGGTTAAACAAATGAAATTACAGGTGGGTGAGCAGGTGGGTTTGAGGCCATGTGGCAGAGAGTGATGCAGGTGCTGGAGATAGGGGTGTGAGCGGGTGGGTTTGGGCAGTGGTGACAGAGAGCGATGCAGGTGCTGGAGATAATGGTGTGAGCAGGTGGGTTTGGGTATTGGTGACAGAGAGCGATGCAGGTGCTGGAGATAGGGGTGTGAGCAGGTAGGTTTGGGCAGTGGTAACAGAGAGTGATGCAGGTGCTGGAGATAGGGGTGTGAGCAGGTGGGTTTGGGCAGTGGTGACAGAGCGATGCAGGTGCTGGAGATAATGGTGTGAGCAGGTGGGTTTGGGTAGTGGTGACAGAGAGGAATGCAGGTGCTGGAGATAGGGGTGTGAGCAGGTGGGTTTGGGAAGTGGTGACAGAGCGAGCGATGCAGGTGCTGGAGATAATGGTGTGAGCAGGTGGGTTTGGGCAGTGGTGACAGAGAGCGATGCAGGTGCTGGAGATAGGGCTGTGAGCAGGTGGGTTTGGGCAGTGGTGACAGAGAGCGATGCAGGTGCTGGAGATAGGGCTGTGAGCAGGTGGGTTTGGGCAGTGGTGACAGAGAGCGATGCAGGTGCTGGAGATAGGGCTGTGAGCAGGTGGGTTTGGGCAGTGGTGACAGAGAGCGATGCAGGTGCTGGAGATAGGGCTGTGAGCAGGTGGGTTTGGGCAGTGGTGACAGAGAGCGATGCAGGTGCTGGAGATATGGCTGTGAGCAGGTGGGTTTGGGCAGTGGTGACAGAGAGCGATGCAGGTGCTGGAGATAGGGCTGTGAGCAGGTGGGTTTGGGCAGTGGTGACAGAGAGCGATGCAGGTGCTGGAGATAGGGCTGTGAGCAGGTGGGTTTGGGCAGTGGTGACAGAGAGCGATGCAGGTGCTGGAGATATGGCTGTGAGCAGGTGGGTTTGGGCAGTGGTGACAGAGAGCGATGCAGGTGCTGGAGATAGGGCTGTGAGCAGGTGGGTTTGGGCAGTGGTGACAGAGAGCGATGCAGGTGCTGGAGATAGGGCTGTGAGCAGGTGGGTTTGGGCAGTGGTGACAGAGAGCGATGCAGGTGCTGGAGATATGGCTGTGAGCAGGTGGGTTTGGGCAGTGGTGACAGAGAGCGATGCAGGTGCTGGAGATAGGGCTGTGAGCAGGTGGGTTTGGGCAGTGGTGAGAGCGATGCAGGTGCTGGAGATAGGGCTGTGAGCAGGTGGGTTTGGGCAGTGGTGACAGAGAGCGATGCAGGTGCTGGAGATAGGGCTGTGAGCAGGTGGGTTTGGGCAGTGGTGACAGAGAGCGATGCAGGTGCTGGAGATAGGGCTGTGAGCAGGTGGGTTTGGGCAGTGGTGACAGAGAGCGATGCAGGTGCTGGAGATAGGGCTGTGAGCAGGTGGGTTTGGGCAGTGGTGACAGAGAGCGATGCAGGTGCTGGAGATAGGGCTGTGAGCAGGTGGGTTTGGGCAGTGGTGACAGAGAGCGATGCAGGTGCTGGAGATAGGGCTGTGAGCAGGTGGGTTTGGGCAGTGGTGACAGAGAGCGATGCAGGTGCTGGAGATAGGGCTGTGAGCAGGTGGGTTTGGGCAGTGGTGACAGAGAGCGATGCAGGTGCTGGAGATAGGGCTGTGAGCAGGTGGGTTTGGGCAGTGGTGACAGAGAGCGATGCAGGTGCTGGAGATAGGGCTGTGAGCAGGTGGGTTTGGGCAGTGGTGACAGAGAGCGATGCAGGTGCTGGAGATAGGGCTGTGAGCAGGTGGGTTTGGGCAGTGGTAACAGAGAGCGATGCAGGTGCTGGAGATAGGGCTGTGAGCAGGTGGGTTTGGGCAGTGGTAACAGAGAGCGATGCAGGTGCTGGAGATAGGGCTGTGAGCAGGTGGGTTTGGGCAGTGGTGACAGAGAGCGATGCAGGTGCTGGAGATAGGGCTGTGAGCAGGTGGGTTTGGGCAGTGGTGACAGAGAGCGATGCAGGTGCTGGAGATAGGGCTGTGAGCAGGTGGGTTTGGGCAGTGGTGACAGAGAGCTGGATGCAGGTGCTGGAGATAGGGCTGTGAGAAGGTGGGTTTGGGCAGTGGTGACAGAGAGCGATGCAGGTGCTGGAGATAGGGCTGTGAGCAGGTGGGTTTGGGCAGTGGTGACAGAGAGCGATGCAGGTGCTGGAGATAGGGCTGTGAGCAGGTGGGTTTGGGCAGTGGTGACAGAGAGCGATGCAGGTGCTGGAGATAGGGCTGTGAGCAGGTGGGTTTGGGCAGTGGTGACAGAGAGCGATGCAGGTGCTGGAGATAGGGCTGTGAGCAGGTGGGTTTGGGCAGTGGTAACAGAGAGCGATGCAGGTGCTGGAGATAGGGCTGTGAGCAGGTGGGTTTGGGCAGTGGTGACAGAGAGCGATGCAGGTGCTGGAGATAGGGCTGTGAGCAGGTGGGTTTGGGCAGTGGTGACAGAGAGCGATGCAGGTGCTGGAGATAGGGCTGGTGACAGAGAGCAGGTGGGTTTGGGCAGTGGTGACAGAGAGCGATGCAGGTGCTGGAGATAATGGTGTGAGAAGGTGGGTTTGGGCAGTGGTGACAGAGCGATGCAGGTGCTGGAGATAATGGTGTGAGAAGGTGGGTTTGGGCAGTGGTGACAGAGAGCGATGCAGGTGCTGGAGATAGGGCTGTGAGCAGGTGGGTTTGGGCAGTGGTGACAATGAGAGAGCGATGCAGGTGCTGGAGATAGGGCTGTGAGCAGGTGGGTTTGGGCAGTGGTGACAGAGAGCGATGCAGGTGCTGGAGATAGGGCTGTGAGCAGGTGGGTTTGGGCAGTGGTGACAGAGAGCGATGCAGGTGCTGGAGATAGGGCTGTGAGCAGGTGGGTTTGGGCAGTGGTGACAGAGAGCGATGCAGGTGCTGGAGATAGGGCTGTGAGCAGGTGGGTTTGGGCAGTGGTGACAGAGAGCGATGCAGGTGCTGGAGATAGGGCTGTGAGCAGGTGGGTTTGGGCAGTGGTGACAGAGAGCGATGCAGGTGCTGGAGATAGGGCTGTGAGCAGGTGGGTTTGGGAAGTGGTGACAGAGAGCGATGCAGGTGCTGGAGATAGGGGTGTGAGCAGGTGGGTTTGGGCAGTGGTGACAGAGAGCGATGCAGGTGCTGGAGATAATGGTGTGAGCAGGTGGGTTTGGGTAGTGGTGACAGAGAGCGATGCAGGTGCTGGAGATAGGGGTGTGAGCAGGTGGGTTTGGGCAGTGGTGACAGAGAGCGATGCAGGTGCTGGAGATAGGGGTGTGAGCAGGTGGGTTTGGGCAGTGGTGACAGAGAGCGATGCAGGTGCTGGAGATAGGGGTGTGAGCAGGTGGGTTTGGGCAGTGGTGACAGAGAGCGATGCAGGTGCTGGAGATAATGGTGTGAGCAGGTGGGTTTGGGCAGTGGTGACAGAGAGCGATGCAGGTGCTGGAGATAGGGCTGTGAGCAGGTGGGTTTGGGCAGTGGTGACAGAGAGCGATGCAGGTGCTGGAGATAGGGCTGTGAGCAGGTGGGTTTGGGCAGTGGTGACAGAGAGCGATGCAGGTGCTGGAGATAGGGCTGTGAGCAGGTGGGTTTGGGCAGTGGTGATGTGGTGGTTGCTTGCGAATGTCTGTATGTTGTCGTTTTTGTTACGTGTATGTTTTGTATTGTTTAAAAAATTATAATCTTACAGATCTTACAAAAAGAAGAAAGTTTAATAAAGTGTAATATAAATTAAATCACTTTCATATTCATACACACCTCCTAGGTAGCCTAACAGTTAAGCTCATTGGGTCAGTAACTGAAAGGTCACTGGGTCGAATCCATGAGCTGGCAAGGTGGTTAAATCTGCCGTTCTGCCCTTGAGCAAGGCAGTTAACCCCCAACAACAACTGCTCCCTGAGTGCCGATGACAGGGTTTGGTTAAATCTGCCGTTCTGCCCTTGAGCAAGGCAGTTAACCCCCAACAACAACTGCTCCCTGAGTGCCGATGACAGGGTTTGGTTAAATCTGCCGTTCTGCCCTTGAGCAAGGCAGTTAACCCCCAACAACAACTGCTCCCTGAGTGCCGATGACAGGGTTTGGTTAAATCTGCCGTTCTGCCCTTGAGCAAGGCAGTTAACCCCCAACAACAACTGCTCCCTGAGTGCCGATGACAGGGTTTGGTTAAATCTGCCGTTCTGCCCTTGAGCAAGGCAGTTAACCCCAACAACAACTGCTCCCTGAGTGCCGATGACAGGGTTTGGTTAAATCTGCCGTTCTGCCCTTAAGCAAGGCAGTTAACCCCCAACAACAACTGCTCCCTGAGTGCCGATGACAGGGTTTGGTTAAATCTGCCGTTCTGCCCTTGAGCAAGGCAGTTAACCCCCAACAACAACTGCTCCCTGAGTGCCGATGACAGGGTTTGGTTAAATCTGCCGTTCTGCCCTTGAGCAAGGCAGTTAACCCCCAACAACAACTGCTCCCTGAGTGCCGATGACAGGGTTTGGTTAAATCTGCCGTTCTGCCCTTGAGCAAGGCAGTTAACTCCCAACAACAACTGCTCCCTGAGTGCCGATGACAGGGTTTGGTTAAATCTGCCGTTCTGCCCTTGAGCAAGGCAGTTAACCCCCAACAACAACTGCTCCCTGAGTGCCGATGACAGGGTTTGGTTAAATCTGCCGTTCTGCCCTTGAGCAAGGCAGTTAACCCCCAACAACAACTGCTCCCTGAGTGCCGATGACAGGGTTTGGTTAAATGCGGAAGACACATTTTGGTTGAACGCATTCAATTGCGCAACTGACTAGGTAACCACTTTTCCTCCCCTTACAGCTCTGATCATTAGACCACTTTTCCTCCCCTTACAGCTCTGATCATTAGACCACTTTTCCTCCCCTTACAGCTCTGATCATTAGACCACTTTTCCTCCCCTTACAGCTCTGATCATTAGACCACTTTTCCTCCCCTTACAGCTCTGATCATTCGACCACTTTTCCTCCCCTTACAGCTCTGATCATTAGACCACTTTTCCTCCCCTTACAGCTCTGATCATTAGACCACTTTTCCTCCCCTTACAGCTCTGATCATTAGACCACTTTTCCTCCCCTTACAGCTCTGATCATTAGACCACTTTTCCTCCCCTTACAGCTCTGATCATTAGACCACTTTTCCTCCCCTTACAGCTCTGATCATTCGACCACTTTTCCTCCCCTTACAGCTCTGATCATTAGACCACTTTTCCTCCCCTTACAGCTCTGATCATTAGACCACTTTTCCTCCCCTTACAGCTCTGATCATTAGACCACTTTTCCTCCCCTTACAGCTCTGATCATTAGACCACTTTTCCTCCCCTTACAGCTCTGATCATTAGACCACTTTTCCTCCCCTTACAGCTCTGATCATTAGACCACTTTTCCTCCCCTTACAGCTCTGATCATTCAACCAGGGAGGTTTTCCAAAGCCTCGCAAACAACGGCACCTATCGCTAGATGCGTAAAGAAATAAAAGCAGACATTTAATATCTCTTTGAGAGCATGGTATTATTAAATACTCTTTGGATGTGTATCAATACACCCAGTCACAATAAAGATACAGGCGTCCTTCCTAACTCAGTTGCCGAAGAGAAAGGAAACCGCTCAGGGATTTCATCATGAGGCCGCTGGTGATTTTAAAACACTTACAGAATTTAGTGGCTGTGATAGGAGAAAACTGACGATGGATCAACAACATTGTAGTTACTCCACAATACTAACCTAAATGACAGTGAAAAGAAGGAAGCCTGTACAGAATACAAATATTCCAAAACATGCATCCTGTTTGCAACAAGGTAATACTGCAAAAAATGTGGCAAAGCAATTCACTTTTTGTCCTGAATATGGTGTTATTTTTGGGGCAAATCCAATACAACACATTACTGAGTACCACTCTCCCTATTTTCAACTTAGTGGTGGCTGCATCATGTTATGTGTATGCTTGTAATCTGGGGAGTTTTTCAGGATAAAAATGTACGGAATGGGGTTAAGCATAGGTAATCCTAGAGGAAAACCTGGTAGAGTCTGGGAGATGAATTCCTCTTTCAGCAGGAACACAATTTAAAACAAGGCCAAATCTACACTGGAGTTGCTTAGTGCAGATCTTTAGTGCAGATCTTTACATAGTGCAGATCTTTACATAGTGTAGATCTTTACATAGTGTAGATCTTTGCGTAGTGTAGATCTTTACATAGTGTAGATCTTTACATAGTGCAGATCTTTGCGTAGTGTAGATCTTTACATAGTGTAGATCTTTGCATAGTGTAGATCTTTGCATAGTGTAGATCTTTACATAGTGCAGATCTTTACATAGTGTAGATCTTTGCGTAGTGTAGATCTTTGCATAGTCTAGATCTTTGCATAGTGTAGATCTTTACATAGTGCAGATCTTTACGTAGTGTAGATCTTTGCGTAGTGTAGATCTTTGCATAGTGTAGATCTTCACATAGTGCAGATCTTTACATAGTGCAGATTTTACGTAGTGTAGATCTTTGCATAGTGTAGATCTTTACATAGTGCAGATCTTTGCGTAGTGTAGATCTTTGCATAGTGTAGATCTTTACATAGTGTAGATCTTTGCGTAGTGTATATCTTTGCATAGTGTAGATCTTTACGTAGTGTAGATCTTTGCGTAGTGTAGATCTTTGCATAGTGTAGATCTTTACATAGTGTAGATCTTTACATAGTGTACATATTTACATAGTGTACATCTTTACGTAGTGTAGATATTTACATAGTGTGGGCAAGACAAAACATTTAAGTGCCTTTGAACGGGATATGGTAGTAGGTGCCAGGCGCACCGGTTTATGTCAAGAACTGCAACGCTGCTGGGTTTTTCACGCTCAACAGTTTCCCGTGTGTATGAAGAATGGTCCACCACCCAAAGGACATCCAAACAACTTGACACAGCTTATCATGAGACACAACTGTGAGAAGCATTGGAGTCAACCTGGTCCAGCGTCCCTGTGGAATGCTTTCAACACCTGGCCCAGACTTCCTAATGTTTGGTATGCTCAGTGTATATCATCTTTAACCCCACCAATACACTACAGTCCAATATTTATATAATTCAAAAGGAGTTTGACTCTCTTTCCTTACTCTGCACTAATGGTCAGAGGGAGCCCTTTTCTGGCAACGATTATTCATTCAGTCGGATCTTAACTAAATAGGAAAGTTCATCCAAATAAAGAGAGAGAGAGAGAGGGCAGTTCATTTGTTCCATCTGTACATCTGTGGGGGTTGATCATGGTGTCAAAAGGAGACAGTGACAGACGTCTTTCCTGACACTGCGACAGGCTACAGTATACAACATATCTCAATCCCATTCCCACAGCACAAGACTGCAGCATACCACCCTGCATACCACTGCTGGCTTGCTTCTGAAGCTAAGCAGGGTTGGTCCTGGTCAGTCCCTGGATGGGAGACCAGATGCTGCTGGAAGTGGTGTTGGAGGGCCAGTAGGAGGCACTCTTTCCTCTGGTCTAAAAATATCCTAATGCCCCAGGGCAGTGATTGGGGACATTTCCCTGTGTAGGGTGCCGTCTTTCGGATGGGACGTTAAACAGGTGTCCTGACTCTCTGCGGTCGTTAAAGATCCCATGGCAATTATTGTAAGAGTAGGGGTGTCCTGGCTAAATTCCCAATCTGGCCCTCACAGTTACCTAATAATCCCCAGTTTACAATTGGCTCATTCCTCCCTGTAACTATTCCCCAGGTCGTTGCTACAAATGAGAATGTGTTCTCAGTCAACTTAACTGGTAAAATAACAGATAAATAAAAAAGACTAAGTGAATATAGCATGACAATTATGAATTCTTGAATAAAAAAACTAGCATTTTGATTAAAAGAGAAAATGCACATTGCTGAAGGCTGGAAAAACAATTCACAGTGGGCCAGAGCATAAACTGGGGAAACAATGCACAGTGGTCCAGAGCATAAACTGGGGAAACAATGCACAGTGGTCCAGAGCATAAACTGGGGAAACAATGCACAGTGGGCCAGAGCATAAACTGGGGAAACAATGCACAGTGGGCCAGAGCATAAACTGGGGAAACAATGCACAGTGGGCCAGAGCATAAACTGGGGAAACAATGCACAGTGGGCCAGAGCATAAACTGGGGAAACAATGCACAGTGGGCCAGAGCATAAACTGGGGAAACAATGCACAGTGGGCCAGAGCATAAACTGGGGAAACAATGCACAGTGGGCCAGAGCATAAACTGGGGAAACAATGCACAGTGGGCCAGAGCATAACCTGGGAAAACAATACACAGTGGGCCAGAGCATAAACTGGGGAAACAATGCACAGTGTGCCAGAGCATAAACTGGGGAAACAATGCACAGTGGGCCAGAGCATAAACTGGGGAAACAATGCACAGTGGGCCAGAGCATAAACTGGGGAAACAATACACAGTGGGCCAGAGCATAAACTGGGGAAACAATGCACAGTGGGCCAGAGCATAAACTGGGTGAAACAATGCACAGTGGGCCAGAGCATAAACTGGGGAAACAATACACAGTGGGCCAGAGCATAAACTGGGGAAACAATGCACAGTGGGCCAGAGCATAAACTGGGAAAACAATGCACAGTGGGCCAGAGCATAAACTGGGGAAACAATGCACAGTGGGCCAGAGCATAAACTGGGGAAACAATGCACAGTGGGCCAGAGCATAAACTGGGTGAAACAATGCACAGTGGGCCAGAGCATAAACTGGGGAAACAATGCACAGTGGGCCAGAGCATAAACTGGGTGAAACAATGCAACAACCCCAAACAACCCCACCGCAAACTTGTATCTCAAACAGACTGTTTATAAAATGCTTGATATTTCCTCATAGAGGATGATGTCATCCTCCTGTGGAGGACGAGCTGGCCAATCAGCGCTCTCCTCACATGAGTATGTTTTCTGACCTCTGTACGCACACATGTATTTTTAACATACTTAATTACACATTTTTTGGAAGGAAATTATGATTATAAGTCATACTGTATTTCATAGAAATCTGGAAAAACTGGACAGTCACTTTAACCTCAACTTCCAAACCGTGTCTGATCAGCTCACTTTATACTCCTAAATGTCCAATCAGCTGTAGTCCTAAATGTCATGGTTCCAGTCCAATCAGCTGTATTCCTAAATGTCATGGTTCCAGTCCTAAATGTCATGGTTCCAGTCCAATCAGCTGTATTCCTAAATGTCATGGTTCCAGTCCTAAATGTCATGGTTCCAGTCCAATCAGCTGTATTCCTAAATGTCATGGTTCCAGTCCCATCAGCTGTATTCCTAAATGTCATGGTTCCAGTCCAATCAGCTGTATTCCTAAATGTCATGGTTCCAGTCCTAAATGTCATAGTTCCAGTCCGATCAGTTTTATTCCTAAATGTCATGGTTCCAGTCCAATCAGCTGTATTCCTAAATGTCATAATTCCAGTCCTAAATGTCATGGTTTCAGTCCGATCAGCTGTATTCCTAAATGTCATGGTTCCAGTCCGATCAGTTTTATTCCTAAATGTCATGGTTCCAGTCCGATCAGCTGTATTCCTAAATGTCATGGTTCCAGTCCTAAATGTCATGGTTCCAGTCCAATCAGCTGTATTCCTAAATGTCATGGTTCCAGTCCCATCAGCTGTATTCCTAAATGGCATGGTTCCAGTCCAATCAGCTGTAGTCCTAAGTGTCATGGTTCCAGTACCATCAGCTGTATTCCTAAATGTCATGGTTCCAGTCCAATCAGCTGTATTCCTAAATGTCATGGTTCCAGTCCAATCAGCTGTATTCCTAAATGTCATGGTTCCAGTCCTAAATGTCATGGTTCCAGTCCAATCAGCTGTATTCCTAAATGTCATGGTTCCAGTCCTAAATGTCATGGTTCCAGTCCTAAATGTCATGGTTCCAGTCCAATCAGCTGTATTCCTAAATGTCATGGTTCCAGTCCAATCAGCTGTATTCCTAAATGTCATGGTTCCAGTCCAATCAGCTGTAGTCCTAAATGTCATTGTTCCAGTCCTAAATGTCATGGTTCCAGTCCGATCAGTTGTATTCCTAAATGTCATGGTTCCAGTCCGATCAGTTTTACTCCTAAATGTCATGGTTCCAGTACTAAATGTCATGGTTCCAGTCCCATCAGTATTATTCCTAAATGTCATGGTTCCAGTACTAAATGTCATGGTTCCAGTCCAATCAGTATTATTCCTAAATGTCATGGTTCCAGTCCCATCAGTATTATTCCTAAATGTCATGGTTCCAGTCCGATCAGTTTTACTCCTAAATGTAATAGTTCCAGTCCTAAATGTCATGGTTCCAGTCCGATCAGTTTTATTCCTACATGTCATAGTTCCAGTCCTAAATGTCATGGTTCCAGTCCAATCAGCTGTAGTCCTAAATGTCATTGTTCCAGTCCTAAATGTCATGGTTCCAGTCCGATCAGTTGTATTCCTAAATGTCATGGTTCCAGTCCGATCAGTTTTACTCCTAAATGTCATGGTTCCAGTACTAAATGTCATGGTTCCAGTCCCATCAGTATTATTCCTAAATGTCATGGTTCCAGTCCCATCAGTATTATTCCTAAATGTCATGGTTCCAGTCCAATCAGTATTATTCCTAAATGTCATGGTTCCAGTCCCATCAGTATTATTCCTAAATGTCATGGTTCCAGTCCGATCAGTTTTACTCCTAAATGTAATAGTTCCAGTCCTAAATGTCATGGTTCCAGTCCGATCAGTTTTATTCCTAAATGTCATGGTTCCAGTCCGATCAGTTTTACTACTAAATGTAATAGTTCCAGTCCTAAATGTCATGGTTTCAGTCCGATCAGTTTTATTCCTAAATGTCATAGTTCCAGTCCTAAATGTCATAGTTCCAGTCCGATCAGCTGTATTCCTAAATGTCATGGTTCCAGTCCCATCAGCTGTATTCCTTAATGTCATGGTTCCAGTCCTAAATGTCATGGTTCCAGTCCGATCAGCTGTATTCCTTAATGTCATGGTTCCAGTCCAATCAGCTGTAGTCCTAAATGTCATGGTTCCAGTCCGATCAGCTGTATTCCTAAATGTTATGGTTCCAGTCCGATCAGCTGTAGTCCAAAATGTCATGGTTCCAGTCCGATCAGCTGTATTCCTAAATGTCATAGTTCCAGTCCTAAATGTCATGGTTCCAGTCCTAAATGTCATAGTTCCAGTCCGATCAGCTGTATTCCTAAATGTCATGGTTCCAGTCCTAAATGTCATGGTTCCAATCCGATCAGTTTTATTCCTAAATGTCATAGTTCCAGTCCGATCAGCTGTATTCCTAAATGTCATAGTACCAGTCCGATCAGCTGTATTCCTAAATGTCATAGTTCCAGTCCTAAATATCATAGTTCCAGTCCCATCAGCTGTATTCCTAAATGTCATGGTTCCAGTCCGATCAGTTGTATTCCTAAATGTCATGGTTCCAGTCCAATCAGCTGTATTCCTAAATGTCATAGTTCCAGTCCGATCAGTTGTATTCCTAAATGTCATGGTTCCAGTCCGATCAGTTGTATTCCTAAATGTCATAGTTCCAGTCCTAAATGTCATGGTTCCAGTCCCATCAGCTGTATTCCTAAATGTCATGGTTCCAGTCCGATCAGTTATGTGCGTAGAGCAGGACATGACAAAGCATCGTACTAAAGTCAGACCTAGTAGAACACACCACTGAACCGGCCTGGCTAGATCTGCTGATGTAATATCTAACCCCAATCCAATGGGTCAACTACTTGAAAGTGACTGACGCATTAGTTTCATCATGTAGTGCAGTGAACTAAACAGCAGTGAACTAAACACAGACTAATCTGCACCGACATACTGTAGTTGGCACACGTAAAGAATTCAATATCACATGATGGTAGGAATCTGGAATCTGTCCCTGTCAACTCGGATGAGGTAACCCAACACCCATCCTAACACACCCATCAGTTAGATGATGTGAACCCAGACAGCATCCCAAATGGCACCCTATTCTCTATGTAGTGCACTACTTTTGAACAGATCCCATAGGGGAAATAGAGTGCCATTTGTGATGAATGCCCTCTCCGGCGCTGCTGTTGCTAGGTGGCTCTCTGCGTTTAACTGACGGTAACAGAAATAGCTTGTCCTTCTCTTCCCAGTTCCCAGTCAGTGCAGTCGTCCATCCCAGTACTCATGTTTCACCAACAGATGTCATTCCATCACATGTCACCTGTGTTAATTCCCCAACCATGAGAAACAGCACCCGAGTAACCATAGTAATCATAGCCATCGTTCATCGGCACCTAGAACAACAATGGGCTAGAGCTAACCTAGTACAGCTGTCATGGTGTTATCACTATCCTAGTACATCTGTCATGGTGTTATCACTATCCTAGTATATCTGGCACAGTGTTATCACTATCCTAGTACATCTGTCATGATGTTATCACTATCCTAGTACATCTGTCACGGTGTTATCACTATCCTAGTACATCTGTCATGGTGTTATCACTATCCTAGTACAGCTGTCATGGTGTTATCACTATCCTAGTACAGCTGTCATGGTGTTATCACTATCCTAGTACATCTGTCATGGTGTTATCACACAGGGCCCTGGATCTAACTGTCATGTGAATGTTGATAGTGTAGCTGAGAAGCTGTTACACAAGGCCCTGGATCTAACTGTCATGTGAATGTTGATAGTGTAGCTGAGAAGCTGTTACACAGGGCCCTGGATCTAACTGTCATGTGAATGTTGATAGTGTAGCTGAGAAGCTGTTACACAGGGCCCTGGATCTAACTGTCATGTGAATGTTGATAGTGTAGCTGAGAAGCTGTTACACAGGGCCCTGGATCTAACTGTCATGTGAATGTCGATAGTGTAGCTGAGAAGCTGTTACACAGGGCCCTGGATCTAACTGTCATGTGCTGGAGGTCTGGGATCAGAGGGCTGAACAGGGAAAGGGGGATATCTAGTCAGTTGTAGAACTGAAAGCATTCAACTGAAATGTGTCTTCCACATTTAACCTAATGCCTTAATCAACATCCACGGCACCCAGGGAACAGTGGGTTAGGGGCAGGGGCAGGAGGACAGATTTTTACCTTGTCAGCTCAGGGATTCGATCCAGAAACGTTTCGGTTACTGGCCCAACGCTCTAACCACTAGGCTACCTGCCACCCCAAAAGAGGGCTGAGCAGAGAGCTGAGCAGAGGAGGGCTGAACAGAGGAGGGCTGAACAGAGGAGGGCTGAGCAGAGGAGGGCTGAGCAGAGAGCTGAGAGAGGAGGGCTGAACAGAGGAGGGCTGAACAGAGGAGGGCTGAACAGAGGAGGGCTGAACAGAGGAGGGCTGAACAGAGATGAAAGCTGTCAACTGAAATGTGTCTTCCACTGAACAGAGGAGGGCTGAACAGAGGAGGGCTGAACAGAGGAGGGATGAACAGAGGAGGGCTGAACAGAGGAGGGATGAACAGAGGAGGGATGAACAGAGGAGGGCTGAACAGAGGAGGGCTGAACAGAGGAGGGCTGAACAAAGGAGGGCTGAACAGAGGAGGGCTGAACAGAGGAGGGATGAACAGAGGAGGGCTGAACAGAGGAGGGCTGAACAGAGGAGGGCTGAACAGAGGAGGGCTGAACAGAGGAGGGCTGAACAGAGGAGGGCTGAACAGAGGAGGGCTGAACAGAGGAGGGATGAACAGAGGAGGGATGAACAGAGGAGGGCTGAACAGAGGAGGGCTGAACAGAGGAGGGCTGAACAGAGGAGGGCTGAACAGAGGAGGGCTGAACAGAGGAGGGCTGAACAGAGGAGGGATGAACAGAGGAGGGCTGAACAGAGGAGGGCTAAACAGAGGAGGGATGAACAGAGGGCTGAACAATCTTGCCCCTCTGGGTACATGGCAGGGTACCAAGATAACGTAACTGTTACTGGGTGATGTCATGCCCTCTTTGAGAGAGGACGGACTTCATGTCGGGTGTGGGGGGGGGTGAAAGAGAAGGGAGGGGACTGGCTTTGGGAAGTTGGGAGATGTTCCCCCTCTGAGAGAGGAGAGAGGACTGACAGGGTGTTGGGAGATATTCCCCCTATGAGAGAGGAGAGAGGACTAACATGGTGTTGGGAGATGTTCTCCCTCTGAGAGAGGAGAGAGGACTGACTTCATGTCGGGCATGGGGGGGTGAAAGAGGAGGGGTGTTGGGAGATGTTCCCTCAGAGAGGAGAGAGGACTGACTATTGGGTGTTGGGGGATGTTCCCCCTTTGAGAGAGGAGAGAGGACTGACTATGGGAAGTTGGGAGCTGTTCTCCCTCTGAGAGAGGAGAGAGGACTGACTATTGGGTGTTGGGAGATGTTCCCCCTCTGAGAGAGGAGAGAGGACTGACTATGGGAAGTTGGGAGATGTTCCCCCTCTGAGAGAGGAGAGAGGACTGACTATGGGAAGTTGGGAGATGTTCCCCCTCTGAGAGAGGAGAGAGGACTGCCAGGGTGTTGGGAGATGTTCCCTCTGAGAGAGGAGAGAGGACTGACTATGGGACATTGGGAGATGTTCTCCCTCTGAGAGAGGAGAGAGGACTGACTATTGGGTGTTGGGAGCTGTTCCCCCTCTGAGAGAGGAGAGAGGACTGACTATGGGAAGTTGGGAGATGTTCCCCCTCTGAGAGAGGAGAGAGGACTGACTATGGGAAGTTGGGAGCTGTTCCCCCTCTGAGAGAGGAGAGAGGACTGACTATTGGGAAGTTGGGAGATGTTCCCCCTCTGAGAGAGGAGAGAGGACTGACTATTGGGAAGTTGGGAGATGTTCCCCCTCTGAGAGAGGAGAGAGGACTGCCAGGGTGTTGGGAGATGTTCCCTCTGAGAGAGGAGAGAGGACTGACTATGGGACATTGGGAGATGTTCTCCCTCTGAGAGAGGAGAGAGGACTGACTATTGGGTGTTGGGAGCTGTTCCCCCTCTGAGAGAGGAGAGAGGACTGACATGGTGTTGGGAGATGTTCCCCCTCTGAGAGAGGAGAGAGGACTGACAGGGTGTTGGGAGATGTTCCCCCTCTGAGAGAGGAGAGAGGACTGACTATTGGGAAGTTGGGAGATGTTCCCCCTCTGAGAGAGGAGAGAGGACTGACTATTGGGTGTTGGGAGCTGTTCCCCCTCTGAGAGAGGAGAGAGGACTGACAGGGTGTTGGGAGATGTTCTCCCTCTGAGAGAGGAGAGAGGACTGACTATTGGGAAGTTGGGAGATGTTCCCCCTCTGAGAGAGGAGAGAGGACTGACTATTGGGTGTTGGGAGCTGTTCCCCCTCTGAGAGAGGAGAGAGGACTGACTATTGGGTGTTGGGAGCTGTTCCCCCTCTGAGAGAGGAGAGAGGACTGACATGGTGTTGGGAGCTGTTCCCCCTCTGAGAGAGGAGAGAGGACTGACTATAGGGTGTTGGGAGATGTTCCCCCTCTGAGAGAGGAGAGAGGACTAACATGGTGTTGGGAGCTGTTCCCCTCTGAGAGAGGAGAGAGGACTGACTATTGGGTGTTGGGAGATGTTCCCCCTCTGAGAGAGGAGAGAGGACTAACATGGTGTTGGGAGATGTTCCCCTCTGAGAGAGGAGAGGGACTGACTATGGGACATTGGGAGATGTTCCCCCTCTGAGAGAGGAGAGAGGACTGACTATGGGACATTGGGAGATGTTCTCCCTCTGAGAGAGGAGAGAGGACTGACTATTGGGTGTTGGGAGCTGTTCCCCCTCTGAGGGAGGAGAGAGGACTGACATGGTGTTGGGAGATGTTCCCCTCTGAGAGAGGAGAGAGGACTGACAGGGTGTTGGGAGATGTTCCCCCTCTGAGAGAGGAGAGAGGACTGACTATTGGGAAGTTGGGAGATGTTCCCCCTCTGAGAGAGGAGAGAGGACTGACTATTGGGTGTTGGGAGCTGTTCCCCCTCTGAGAGAGGAGAGAGGACTGACAGGGTGTTGGGAGATGTTCTCCCTCTGAGAGAGGAGAGAGGACTGACTATTGGGAAGTTGGGAGATGTTCCCCCTCTGAGAGAGGAGAGAGGACTGACTATTGGGTGTTGGGAGCTGTTCCCACTCTGAGAGAGGAGAGAGGACTGACATGGTGTTGGGAGCTGTTCCCCCTCTGAGAGAGGAGAGAGGACTGACTATAGGGTGTTGGGAGATGTTCCCCCTCTGAGAGAGGAGAGAGGACTAACATGGTGTTGGGAGCTGTTCCCCCTCTGAGAGAGGAGAGAGGACTGACTATTGGGTGTTGGGAGATGTTCCCCCTCTGAGAGAGGAGAGAGGACTAACATGGTGTTGGGAGATGTTCCCCCTCTGAGAGAGGAGAGAGGACTGACTATTGGGTGTTGGGAGATGTTCCCCCTCTGAGAGAGGAGAGAGGACTGACTATTGGGAAGTTGGGAGATGTTCCCCCTCTGAGAGAGGAGAGAGGACTGACTATTGGGAAGTTGGGAGCTGTTCCCCCTCTGAGAGAGGAGAGAGGACTGACTATTGGGAAGTTGGGAGATGTTCCCCCTCAGAGAGGAGAGAGGACTGACTATTGGGAAGTTGGGAGATGTTCCCCCTCTGAGAGAGGAGAGAGGACTGACTATTGGGAAGTTGGGAGATGTTCCCCCTCTGAGAGAGGAGAGAGGACTGACAGGGTGTTGGGAGATGTTCCCCCTCTGAGAGAGGAGAGAGGACTGACTATTGGGTGTTGGGAGATGTTCCCCCTCTGAGAGAGGAGAGAGGACTGACTATTGGGAAGTTGGGAGATGTTCCCCCTCTGAGAGAGGAGAGAGGACTGACTATTGGGAAGTTGGGAGATGTTCCCCCCTCTGAGAGAGGAGAGAGGACTGACTATTGGGTGTTGGGAGCTGTTCCCCTCTGAGAGAGGAGAGAGGACTGACAGGGTGTTGGGAGATGTTCCCCCTCTGAGAGAGGAGAGAGGACTGACTATTGGGAAGTTGGGAGCTGTTCCCTCTGAGAGAGGAGAGAGGACTGACTATTGGGAAGTTGGGAGATGTTCCCCCTGAGAGAGGAGAGAGGACTGACTATTGTGAAGTTGGGAGATGTTCCCCTCTGAGAGAGGAGAGAGGACTGACTATTGGGAAGTTGGGAGCTGTTCCCCCTCTGAGAGAGGAGAGAGGACTGTTATTGGGAAGTTGACAGATGTTCCCCCTCTGAGAGAGGAGAGAGGACTGACTATTGGGAAGTTGGGAGATGTTCCCCTCTGAAGAGGAGAGAGGACTGACTATTGGGAAGTTGGGAGAGGTTCCCTACTCTGAAAGAGGAGAGAGGACTGACAGGGTGTTGGGAGATGTTCCCCCAGTCTGAGAGAGGAGAGAGGACTGACTATTGGGAAGTTGGGAGCTGTTCCCCCTCTGAGAGAGGAGAGAGGACTGACTATGGGAAGTTGGGAGATGTTCCCCCTCTGAGAGAGGACTGACTATTGGGAAGTTGGGAGCTGTTCCCCCTCTGAGAGAGGAGAGAGGACTGACTAGCTATGCTGAATTTGAACGACTGTTATCCACAGTCAGCGTATCTCTTAGTTGTCAATCAAATGTACTTGGCATCAATCAAATGTACTTGGCATCGATCAAATGAGCTGGCGGGACAGGCAGGAAAGTTCCCATTTAGTTGTCAAAACGTGTGTTGGGACAAGAATGCATTGGCAGGCAAGCTGCAGAAGGACATGAAGGCTACAATTCCCCATGGTTTATCAGTGTGAATTTGACGGCCAACTAGCTGAAAACGTTTGAGAGGGTTTATCTAATGTTCCCTCGTTAGATTTGAGTTCATCTCACTCTGGCTAGTATTAGTTGTTGATCTTGTTATTGTTGATGTGCATAACTGAGGGAGGGAGAGAGTCTACCTTCTCATGGTTGTTTGATCAATAGGACTGTAAAGTTCCCAAATGTAAGTGGGCTCCTGTGGTATTTATATATTTACAGAAATCCATTCAGGTGTATTTTGTGTCTCTTGGCGAATGCGTTCTAATGATCTAATGTCTCGCTGTTGCAACTTCCTGTAAACACACAGTCCAGTTCATAGTGAATGATGACAGGCCCTACTTCCTGTAAACACACAGTCCAGTTCATAGTGAATGATGACAGGCCCTACTTCCTGTAAACACACAGTCCAGTTCAGAGTGAATGATGACAGGCCCTACTGCCTGTAAACACACAGTCCAGTTCAAAGTGAATGATGACAGGCCCTACTGCCTGTAAACACACAGTCCAGTTCATAGTGAATGATGACAGGCCCTACTTCCTGTAAACACACAGTCCAGTTCAAAGTGAATGATGACAGACCCTACTGCCTGTAAACACACAGTCCAGTTCATAGTGAATGATGACAGGCCCTACTATCCTGTAAACACACAGTCCAGTTCAAAGTGAATGATGACAGACCCTACTATCCTGTAAACACACAGTCCAGTTCAAAGTGAATGATGACAGACCCTACTGCCTGTAAACACACAGTCCAGTTCATAGTGAACGATGACAGGCCCTACTGCCTGTAAACACACAGTCCAGTTCATAGTGAATGATGACAGGCCCTACTGCCTGTAAACACACAGTCCAGTTCATAGTGAACGATGACAGGCCCTACTGCCTGTAAACACACAGTCCAGTTCAAAGTGAATGATGACAGGCCTGTGTGGCAAATGGCATATTTGCATATAGGCCTTCCAT
This sequence comes from Oncorhynchus tshawytscha, assembly GCF_018296145.1. Taxonomy (NCBI): domain Eukaryota; kingdom Metazoa; phylum Chordata; class Actinopteri; order Salmoniformes; family Salmonidae; genus Oncorhynchus; species Oncorhynchus tshawytscha. The sequence goes on along the minus strand of NW_024609277.1, from coordinate 49,954 downwards.
AGCTCTGATTGGCTATAGCACACCGGTCTGTGTCGACTCCGGTCCTGGACAAGACAGATGTTTTTATTAGGTTTTATTTACTGCCGTGTCTATTAGTTGTCCAAGCAGGATGGCCACTTTCCCACTCTACATTGCTATAGAATTTTCACAAATGCCTTACTATGCGACATTCCCAAACATTCTATTAACTTAGGAAAAACGTGTAAATGATCATATCTAAATTCTCGTCAGAAAATGTACAATTTTTTTTTTTTTTAAAAGGTGTTATATTTTTCCTGGGTGTTTATATGAACCGATTTGAATAATATTTCATGTTGCTAAAACGCTGTCAGTTCCACTTTAAAGAAGGAACTCCAAGGCCCCGCCCACCTGTGGGGAAAACAACCTGTGGTTACCTAGGTTACCCCATTGGCACACAGCAAAAAAAAACGTTGACTTGTTTTAGTCAATTACAAAACGACATTTAAGAAAAGTACGACATGTCTAATGATTCATTTTTAACATTGCCTGCTTTCTCACTACTTAGAAAAACGTAATATTGTAGGGCTTCCCTCATGCCCCTTTTCATGAAGGTGCTAGCTAGCTACAGACCAAAACATTAAGCTAGCCAAGACCAACGACTTAAATAAACGGACCTTACAGCTACAAGTAGTGAGTTACAAATGGACTATACTAAACAGGTTAATTGTCTTACCTGTGATTCATTGTTTACTATATCTACGTGTAGCCTACTTGGACTCCAAATAGCCTGAACTCTATCTACGTGTAGCCTACTTGGACTCCAAACAGCCTGAACTCTATCTACGTGTAGCCTACTTGGACTCCAAATAGCCTGAACTCTATCTACGTGTAGCCTACTTGGACTCCAAACAGCCTGAACTCTATCTACGTGTAGCCTACTTGGACTCCAAACAGCCTGAACTCTATCTACGTGTAGCCTACTTGGACTCCAAATAGCCTGAACTCTATCTACGTGTAGCCTACTTGGACTCCAAACAGCCTGAACTCTATCTACATGTAGCCTACTTGGACTCCAAATAGCCTGAACTCTATCTACGTGTAGCCTACTTGGACTCCAAATAGCCTGAACTCTATCTACAAATAGCCTACTTGGACTCCAAATAGCCCGAAGCCACAGGGCTCTTCTAGCAGGTTCTATGTCCCTACGTGGGAGCACTGCGAGCCGTAGGTCGGGATTTTTGACCTGCTTACATTAAACAACACAGCAGCTTTTTCAGCATGTTTTGTTATTTTCTGTATAACTCCAAATCAACGACAACGTTGTCTCTTTTACACTGGGGGTCAATGGGAAAGAATGTGTGTTTGTCCACCAATTTGTGGGCGTGGTCAAGGGTATTTCCAATTTATTACGTGAATATCGACTCGGAGTATCCCATGATGCTTTGCGAGATATGAGACAGGTCAGTGCAGGCGGAATCAATGTCAGTCAACCACTAACAGTCATTCTGGTGTCTAGTATTTGCTGTGCGTACGTCTAACATTTTGAATCATTTATGTTGTGTTATGAGCAACAGTACTGTGAAGGGAAGGCACCAAAGACTTTAACGGCACTCAAACATACAGCCATTATGTCACAGAGATCTGTGTGTGTGTGTGTGTTACATACATACAGCCATTATGTCACAGAGATCTGTGTGTGTGTGTGTGTGTTACATACATACAGCCATTATGTCACAGAGATCTGTGTGTGTGTGTGTGTGTGTGTGTGTGTGTGTGTGTGTGTGTGTGTGTGTTACATACATACAGCCGTAGTGTAAGGCAGATGGAATGACCCACATCTGATGTTGCTGCACCTAAACAGGCTCCCTCTCTCTTTCTCTTTCGCTCTCTCATATCTCTATCTCACTCACTGTCTGTCTGTCCAACTGTCTGTCTGTCTGTCTGTCTGTCTGTCTGTCTGTCTGTCTGTCTGTCTGTCTGTCTGTCTGTCTGTCTGTCTGTCTGTCTGTCTGTCTGTCTGTCTGTCTGCCTGCCTGCCTGTCTCAATTCAAGTGGCTCTCTCTCAGGCTCTCTCTCTCTCTCTCTCTCATATCTCTATCTCACTGTCTGTCTGTCTGTCTGTCTGTCTGTCTGTCTGTCTGTCTGTCTGTCTGTCTGTCTGTCTGTCTGTCTGTCTGTCTGTCTGTCTGTCTGTCTGTCTGTCTGCCTGCCTGCCTGCCTATCTCACTCTCAATTCAATTCAAGGGGCTCTCTCTCTCTCTCTCTCTCTCTATCTCACTGTCTCTCTCTATCTCTATCTCACTGTCTGTCTGTCTGTCTGTCTGTCTGTCTGTCTGTCTGTCTGTCTGTCTGTCTGTCTGTCTGTCTGTCTGTCTGTCTGTCTGTCTGTCTGTCTGTCTGTCTCTGCCTGCCTGCCTATCTCACTCTCAATTCAATTCAAGGGGCTCTCTCTCCTCTCTCTCTCTCTCTCTGCTTCTCTTTCTCTCCCTCTCT
>NW_024609277.1:0-42500 GCF_018296145.1 Oncorhynchus tshawytscha | reverse complement strand
TATCATTAGTTACTGTAGGTATCATTAGCTAGCGTTAGTCGGCTGTTCCTGCGCCAAAACTCCTGTATTTTTCATACAGCTGTCTGGTTCTCCATCTCCATCTTATTTTTAAATAGTGAGCCAACATGTTTTCAGAACATTTCTCTGAGTGATCAAAACTAACTTTCTCTCAACACTGAGTGTACAAACATTAGGAACACCCTCAGAACAGCCTCAGTTCGTCGGGACATGGACTCTACAAGGTGTCGAAAGAGTTCTGGCCCATGTCGACTCCGATACTTCCCACAGTTAGTTTTGCACATTCACCCTCTGAATGGTACACACACTTAAAAATCCTTATTTAACCTGTTTCCTACCCCTTCATCTACACTGATTTAACCTGTTTCCTACCCTTCATCTACACTGATTTAACCTGTTTCCTACCCTTCATCTACACTGATTTAACCTGTTTCCTACCCTTCATCTACACTGATTTAACCTGTTTCCTACCCTGCATCTACACTGATTTAACCTGTTTCCTACCCTGCATCTACACTGATTTAACCTGTTTCCTACCCTGCATCTACACTGATTTAACCTGTTTCCTACCCTTGATCTACAGTGATTTAACCTGTTTCCTACCCTGCATCTACACTGATTTAACCTGTTTCCTACCCTGCATCTACACTGATTTAACCTGTTTCCTACCCTTCATCTACACTGATTTAACCTGTTTCCTACCCTTCATCTACACTGATTTAACCTGTTTCCTACCCTTCATCTACACTGATTTAACCTGTTTCCTACCCTTCATCTACACTGATTTAACCTGTTTCCTACCCTTCATCTACACTGATTTAACCTGTATCCTACCCTGCAGCTACACTGATTTAACCTGTTTCCTACCCTTCATCTACACTGATTTAACCTGTTTCCTACCCTGCATCTACACTGATTTAACCTGTTTCCTACCCTTCATCTACACTGATTTAACCTGTTTCCTACCCTGCATCTACACTGATTTAACCTGTTTCCTACCCTGCATCTACACTGATTTAACCTGTTTCCTACCCTGCATCTACACTGATTGAAGTGGATGTTTTATTTTACTATGTAAGCGGGTTAAGAACAAATTCTTATTTACAATGACGGCCTAGGAACAGTGGGTTAACTGCCTTGTTCAGGGGCAGGACGACAGATTTTTGTCAGGTCTTGTAATCAATCTAGCAACCTTTTGGTTACTGGCCCAACGCTCTAACCACTAGGCTACCTGGCGCCCCAAATTAACAAGTGACATCAATAAGCTTAGCTTTCACTTGGATTCACCTGGTCAAAGTCTATGTCATGGAAAGAGCAGGTGTTCTTAATGTTTTGTCAACTCAGTAACCAATATGTTTGAAACATCAAATCTTATTAAAATCGCAATAACCAATAACAATAATATGTTCATAAAAATGTATCAAAACTGTCCCTTTATAAGTCTGACAATGTTTGTGAATTTGGATAAGCAAAACGTAACTCTTCCAGATCAATATTGTTCAGAAAAGTATTTGTTCTTTTCTTCAGTCCATGGAGAAATGCAGTCTGTTTGAGAGCACCAACATCATTTTAAACCAGAAACTACAGTAAGAGAAAGAACAACATTCAGGACCTTTTAGGCTACGGGACTGATTCCCTCACTCAGAGTACACAGAACAGAATAGCATTGTCCTCATATGGTTGGTTTGTCATTTACAATGAACAAACAGATCTGGGACCCGGCTGATAGTACAGTAGAGTATACAGTACTAGGGTGTGTGTGTGTGTGTGTGGGGTGTGTGTGTGTGTGGGGGTGTGTGTGTGTGTGGGGTGTGTGTGTGTGTGTGTGTGTGTGTGTGTCAACCTGTGTGTGTGTGTGTGTGTGTGTGTGTGTGTGTGTGTGTGTGTGTGTGTGGGGGGGGGTGGGGGGTGGGGGGGGGTGTGTGGGGTGTGTGTGTGTGTGGGGGGTGTGTGGGGGGGTGTGTGTGTGTGTGGGGTGTGTGTGGGGTGTGTGTGTGTGTGTGTGTGTGTGCACAAGCATGTCTGTAATGTCAGAGTGAGAAAACAATGTCTCTTTAATGAATGATCACATTGTTCTTATGTGAACAGTGGTGCTGTATTCTTGGCCCCTGGGGTGTGTAGGGTATATTGTGTGGGGGTGTGTGTAAAACAACATAGACAAAGAAGCAACGAGAGTTCAACAGTGTTAGACAGGTTAGTGTGTTAGGGAACCAGGTGGTGTGGGTGTAGGGGTGTGTGGTTTAGTGGGTGTGTGTGAACCAGTGTGTGTGTGTGTGTGTGTTAGTGTGTTCAGTGGGTTAGACAAGTGCACAAGCATGTCTGTAATTACCTCAGAGTGAGAAAACAATGTCTCTTTAATGAATGATCACATTGTTCTTATGCTGAACAGTGGTGCTCTATTCTTCTGCCCCTGTAATGTAGGGTATATTACACTCACAAACACACACACACCGCACAAATACACATAAAACAACATAGACAAAGAAGCAACGAGAGTTCAACAGTGTTAGACAGGTTAGGAGAACCAGGTGGTTCAGATTTCAACAGGGTTAGACAGGTTAGGAGAACCAGGTGGTTCAGAGTTCAACAGGGTTAGACAGGTTAGGAGAACCAAGTGGTTTAGAGTTCAACAGGGTTAGACAGGTTAGGAGAACCAGGTGGTTCAGAGTTCAACAGGGTTAGACAGGTTAGGAGAACCAGGTGGTTCAGAGTTCAACAGTGTTAGACAGGTTAGGAGAACCAGGTGGTTCAGAGTTCAACAGGGTTAGACAGGTTAGGAGAACCAGGTGGTTCAGAGTTCAACAGGGTTAGACAGGTTAGGAGAACCAGGTGGTTCAGAGTTCAACAGGGTTAGACAGGTTAGGAGAACCAGGTGGTTCAGAGTTCAACAGGGTTAGACAGGTTAGGAGAACCAGGTGGTTCAGAGTTCAACAGGGTTAGACAGGTTAGGAGAACCAGGTGGTTCAGAGTTCAACAGGGTTAGCCAGGTTAGGAGAACCAGGTGGTTCAGAGTTCAACAGGGTTAGAGGTTAGGAGAACCAGGTTAGGAGAACCAGGTGGTTCAGAGTTCAACAGGGTTAGACAGGTTAGGAGAACCAGGTGGTTCAGAGTTCAACAGGGTTAGACAGGTTAGGAGAACCAGGTGGTTCAGAGTTCAACAGGGTTAGACAGGTTAGGAGAACCAGGTGGTTCAGAGTTCAACAGGGTTAGACAGGTTAGGAGAACCAGGTGGTTCAGAGTTCAACAGGGTTAGACAGGTTAGGAGAACCAGTCGTTTTTTTCTCCCAGTGTTAACTTGACAAGTGGCAGAATAATATCCACATAGACATGTCATTAGAGGTCAAGGGTGAAAATGCTGTCTTAAATCACTATTCCTTGCATGTTGTTTCTGTCAGAAGTAGCAGGGAAGGTGACAGCCTGTGATGGGGACGTCACCTCAGCTTGGTCCAGCTATCATTACCAGCCAATACTTTAAATCAGACTGCGATGGGACGTCACCTCAGCTTGGTCCAGCTATCATTACCAGCCAATACTTTAAATCAGACTGCGATGGGACGTCACCTCAGCTTGGTCCTGCTATCATTACCAGCCAGTACTTTAAATCACAGATGACTTGTTTGGTGGTCATAACACCTGGTTCTCCTAACGTATCTAACCCTGTTAAAGTTCTGCCCAGGTCTTGACACTTCCTGTCTTATCCTGTGTCCTGTGTGAAATTAAGTATGCTCCCTCTAATTATCTCTCTCCCTCCCGTCACAGAGGACCTGAGACCTGGGACCATGCCTCAGGACTACCTGGCCTGATGACTCCTTGCTGTCCCCAGTCCACCTGGTCATGCTGCTGCTCCAGTTTCAACTCTTCTGACTGCTGCTATGGAACCCTGACCTGTTCACCGGACGTGCTACCTTGTCTCGGACCTGCTGTTTTCGACTCTCTGTCCCTACCGCACCTGCTATCTCTAACTCTGAATGATCGACTATTAAAAGCCAACTGACATTTACTCTTGAGGTGCTGACCTGTTGCACCCTCTACAACCACTGTGATTATTATTATCTGACCCTGCGGATCAACAATGAATGTTTAAAAAAAACTAAACTTATGAGCAGGAAGCATAGAAATAGCGTACATAGAACAGATCTAACGCTTCTTAGACTTGCTTTCAATGAGAATGACATATCTATAACTCACAGTTCTATGTGAATTTAGTCGGTCGTCCAAACAAAAGCCCTTAACTGGGGAAAATGTAAAACTGACCCAAGAACAGCGCCTAGGGGCAACTTCACCCTACACATTTTAGTAATTTAGCAGACGATCTTAAACATTTTCATACATTTTATCCTACTATAGGTGAAAAAGTTTGTGACAGTGTAGTAACAGAGCAGTAACAGTAGCAGAGCAGTAACAGTAACAGAGCAGTAACAGAGCAGTAACAGAGCAGTAACAGTAACAGAGCAGAGCAGTAACAGAGCAGTAACAGAGCAGAGCAGTAACAGAGCAGTAACAGTAACAGAGCAGTAACAGAGCAGTAACAGTAACAGAGCAGTAACAGAGCAGAGCAGTAACAGAACAGAGCAGTAACAGAGCAGTAACAGAGCAGAGCAGTAACAGAGCAGTAACAGAGCAGTTACAGAGCAGAGCAGTAACAGAGCAGAGTAACAGTAACAGAGCAGTAACAGAGCAGTAACAGAGCAGAGCAGTAACAGAGCAGTAACAGAGCAGTAACAGTAACAGAGCAGTAACAGAGCAGAGCAGAGCAGTAACAGAGCAGTAAGAGCAGTAACAGAGCAGTAACAGAGCAGAGCAGTAACAGAGCAGTAACAGTAACAGAGCAGTAACAGTAACAGAGCAGAGCAGTAACAGAGCAGTAACAGTAACAGAGCAGTAACAGTAACAGAGCAGTAACAGTAACAGAGCAGTAACAGAGCAGTAGCAGTAACAGAGCAGTAACAGAGCAGTAACAGTAACAGAGCAGTAACAGAGCAGTAACAGAGCAGTAACAGAACAGAGCAGTAACAGAGCAGAGAGCAGTAACAGAGCAGTAACAGAGCAGTAACAGAGAGCAGTAACAGAGCAGTAACAGTAACAGAGCAGTAACAGAGCAGAGCAGTAACAGAGCAGTAACAGAGCAGTAACAGAGCAGTAACAGAGCAGAGCAGTAACAGAGCAGTAACAGTAACAGAGCAGTAACAGAGCAGTAACAGAACAGAGCAGTAACAGAGCAGTAACAGTAACAGAGCAGTAACAGAGCAGTAACAGTAACAGAGCAGTAACAGAGCAATAACAGAGCAGTAACAGAGCAGTAACAGTAACAGAGCAGTAACAGAGCAGAACAGTAACAGAGCAGTAACAGTAACAGAGCAGTAACAGAGCAGTAACAGAGCAGTAACAGAGCAGTAACAGAGCAACAGAGCAGTAACAGTAACAGAGCAGTAACAGTAACAGAGCAGTAACAGTAACAGAGCAGTAACAGTAACAGAGCAGTAACAGAGCAGTAACAGTAACAGAGCAGTAACAGAGCAGTAACAGAGCAGTAACAGTAACAGTAACAGAGCAGTAACAGTAACAGAGCAGTAACAGAGCAGTAACAGTAACAGAGCAGAACAGAGCAGTAACAGAGCAGAACAGTAACAGAGCAATAACAGTAGTAACAGAGCAGTAACAGAGCAATAACAGAGCAGTAACAGAGCAGTAACAGAGCAGTAACAGAGCAGTAACAGAGCAGTAACAGTAACAGAGCAATAACAGTAACAGAGCAGAGCAGTAACAGAGCAGAGCAGTAACAGAGCAGAGCAGTAACAGAGCAGTAACAGTAACAGAGCAGTAACAGAGCAGTAACAGAGCAGTAACAGTAACAGAGCAGTAACAGAACAGAGCAGTAACAGAGCAGTAACAGAGCAGTAACAGAGCAGTAACAGAGCAGTAACAGAGCAGTAACAGAGCAGTAACAGAGCAGTAACAGAGCAGTAACAGAGCAGTAACAGAGCAGTAACAACAGAGCAGTAACAGAGCAGTAACAGAGCAGTAACAGTAACAGAGCAGTAACAGAGCAGTAACAGTAACAGTAACAGTGCAGTAACAGAGCAGTAACAGAGCAGTAACAGTAACAGTAACAGTGCAGTAACAGTAACAGTAACAGTGCAGTAACAGTAACAGAGCAGTAACAGAGCAGAGCAGTAACAGTAACAGTGCAGTAACAGTAACAGAGCAGTAACAGTAACAGTAACAGTGCAGTAACAGTAACAGAGCAGTAACATAGCAGAGCAGTAACAGAGCAGTAACAGTAACAGAGCAGTAACAGTAACAGAGCAGTAACAGAGCAGTAACAGTAACAGAGCAGTAACAGTAACAGTAACAGAGCAGTAACAGAGCAGTAACATGAGTTCCATTTAGCATAAGTGTTGGAAAAAGAGAAAGTAATGCCTGGACAGCTTAACAGAAAACTATTCCCTCAACAGAGAAAGTAATGTCTGGACAGCTGAACAGAAAACTCTTCCCTGGAAGCAGTAGTGTAGGGCTGTAGGCTAAGTAGAGGCTACCTTATAATGAGTTCTCTATAGTTAACAGGGATCCATAGCAAAGCAATGGACAAGCATCATGCCTCCCTGCTGTTCACTTCAACTTGTTATTAATTCAAGTTATTGTGTCCAGTGGACAATGCTACAGTGTTAACCCCGTTGTGCTGTCATTACGCTAAACTTTTGAGGAAACCCGTTGCACTAAAAAAAGGGAAACTTCGGGACTCATAGAAACCATTTTTATGTCTCTGCATCCAGTATATAAAGGAAGTTAGCGGGAGATTCAGAGAGCCAATGCTAACTGGTGTTTACACAATGACTGGTAGTTTATCTCTAGTTTAGCAACCTCCTTCAAACTGCACACAGAGACATAAAACATGTTGATCCACCAGTTCAATTGACTGGGGAATTAGATAAATGACATTGTTGCCAAAATCTCGATGTATACCTTTAATATATATCAGTCCAGTTACTTAATAAAGGGATTTTGTAGTCATTACTCAAACGGATAGAGTCACTGTGACCCTGTGGTGGGTCCAGATTTGAGTTCAGCTTGAACATTTTGAGTAACACCCCCACTATGCCACACCTCCAATATAATTTCCCAGTGTGCTTTGCCTTTTCAAGTGAATTGTAGAAGTTACCACCCATGACTGTATTTGTTAGTGACAGAGACATGGTTGTCGAATTCCTTCATTTTCAGTCCTGTGGCCTTCACAAAGTGACTTCCTAGGTTAATGTTGTCGTTATTTAATAAAATGGTTTATGACAATGTATTACATATCTTATAAGGCCTTATTTTGAGGCCTAACTTTACCCTCACTCAGTGGCCTAAAACTCATGGTTTTACAGGCCACATGAGGCCTGCAAGAAGGGGTTGCAAAAAATTCTGATACTTTCCAAAAAATTCCCAGATGTTCAAAAAATTCTAGTTGAAGGATTTCCAGGAATCTTCCAACCAGGATTTCTGGAAAAACCTGTGAAATGTAGCAGAATTTTCCAATCCTACCTTCATGTCACATTATGCTGGCTTGCAAAGGTGATGTGTAATTCCTATTGGAATCCAGCCAGGGTTAGGATATCCAACCGCTGATGTTTATTCACCCACAACCTGCATTCATAGTGACTGCCAGGGCTAGGAACAGTGTGACGAGAATACCTAAGCCATGTAAACAGTGTACAGCAGCCTGGTCCCAGATCTGTTCCTGCTGTCTTGCCAACTCATATGGTTAGATTACAGTGTACAGCAGCCTGGTCCCAGATCTGTTTGTGCTGTCTTGCCAACTCATATGGTTAGATTACAGTGTACAGCAGCCTGGTCCCAGATCTGTTTGTGCTGTCTTGCCAACTCATATGGTTAGATTACAGTGTACAGCACCCTGGTCCCAGATCTGTTCGTGCTGTCTTGCCAACTCATATGGTTAGATTACAGTGTACAGCAGCCTGGTCCCAGATCTGTTTGTGCTGTCTTGCCAACTCATATGGTTAGATTACAGTGTACAGCACCCTGGTCCCAGATCTGTTCGTGCTGTCTTGCCAACTCATATGGTTAGATTACAGTGTACAGCAGCCTGGTCCCAAATCTGTTTGTGCTGTCTTGCCAACTCATATGGTTAGATTACAGTATACAGCAGCCTGGTCCCAGATCTGTACTATCAGCCAGATCTGAGACCTGGCTGATAGTACAGTATACAATACTAGGTGTGTGTGTGTGTGTGTGTGTGTGTGTGTGTGTGTGTGTGTGTGTGTGTGTGTGTGTGTGTGTGTGTGTGTGTGTGTGTGTGTGTGTGTGTGTGTGTGTGTGTGTGTGTGTGTGTGTGTGTGTGCGCACTAACTCATTTGCACCATTGTATTGTATGGAATTCAGGGAGGGTGGGTTTGGTTATTGACTTACCAGTCCATCACAGTTGCTTATGGCAACAGTGGCCTCTGGCATGTTGGATATGTCTCCAGTGAAAACACAGTCCCCGTGGAGACGCTCCTTATCCTTCTCCTCAAAGTCCTCCTGCCATTCCACAAATGCCCCCGGAGCCACCAGCCTCCTGTTTGCTTTGAGGCGAAGGTGCAACTCTTTCCCAAACACAGTGACGTTGAAAAACAGGTGTTGGCCTGCGCCAGAGGTGATAGAGGGTGTCTCGGGGACGCTACGGGCCACACGCCTCTTTCCCGGACCAGGGGATGAGGAAACACCACCACCTGCATCAGCACCTTCACTTTCACTTTCTCCCGTTGCAGCTGAGGCCCAGGCTCCTGAGACTGAGACCACGTGGGAGATGTAGCGGCCGTGGGAGTCTGTGCTGAACGGCACGATAAGACCATATTCACTTAACTTTCCAGAGAGATGTTCTGATGAGACAAATAGTCAAGAATAACATCAGAGAAACAGAGACAACTAGACAGTTCTAATATAAACTCTTAGAAGAATAGGGTCTCAAAAGGGCTCTTAGGCTGTCCCCATAGGATAACCCTTTTAGATCCATATAGAACTCTTTTGGGTTCCAGGTAGAACTCTTTTGGGTTCCAGGTAGAACTCTTTTTGGATCCCATATAGAACTATTTTTGGATCCAGATAGAACTATTTTGGGTTCCAGGTAGAATCCTCTGTGGAAATGGTTTTTACATGGAACCAAAAAGGGTTCTACCTGGAACCAAAACGGGGTCTTCAAAGGGTTATCTTATGGGGACAGCCAAAGAACCGTTTTAGGTTCTAGATAGCACATTTCTTTCCCAGAGAGTAGGAACTTATGCACAGAAATGTGTGGGAACTTGGGGGATTGTGAACTTATTGGAATTTATGGGAACCTGGTGAAAGGCACAGAAAATAATATAGGATACTTTAATTGATACTGACTTGCCTAGTTAAATAAAGGTTAAATATAAACATAAAACAATGATTATACTCTGGTGTGGATTAGTGTAATGCATGCTAGTTAAAGGAGAATTGGCCTAATAACAAATGGAAGATTATCTTTTTATTCTTTAACCTTTATTTAAGAAGATATTGAACTTCTGAACAGTGGAGACACAGGATAATATGTCTCTAGTTTAGTCTATGGGTTATGAGCCAGCCAGTTGCATCACGAAAGGTTTAGTTTAGTTTGGCTAAACCCTTTCAGGTACAACTAAATTATTGGACTAGTTTGTGGCATTTTTGGACACGTTCTTCAATAAGACCTCAGTCTCTATCAAACCCAGGGGGTTATATAACTTTAGATACAGTATGCCATACGTTTTATAGCCCTTTGCTCAAAATCAACAGTACTTCAAAGTTGAATACCAAAAAGTTGAGGGAAAAAAGTGTAAAATCATAAGAACTTACCATGTGATTTCACAGTATGTTTGTGATCTAAAAATATCAAGCTGAGAGAACAGCACATCAATAAATATATACAATCCAGAGCGAAAGCCATTGTGGAATTACGAGCTGCCACTTCACTTCAGTCCACTCCAACGGGAGTTGAAGTTTCCTTTCTATTGTAAACGTTGTAGTAGTCAAACCGCTGTTCCCTCTCCCTCCTCTCCTGCTCCAGTCCTGAGCGCCGCACAGTTTATGAGAAAGAAAAAACTACTTCTCAATCTTTAACTTCTTCAGCGAAGCCGCCGTCGAGCATTCTTCTGAACGTTACCGCTAACGCAAACCAAACTGACGGGTGAATTCACAAGTTGTTCCAATCTTTTGGCTTCCGTTGAACTGTGCATGAAGCAGGACAGCCCCATCCATTTAGGAAAGGGAAAAAACCGGGGGTGCTGCTGATGACGACAGCTGCCTGCCCGGCTAATCGGAGAGTTCAGGGAGGTACAGATCAACTAACTCACAGCCGGAGCCTGGAACTGTTTAGATGCCTTGTGGTTGTTTAGAACAAGAGAGGTAGGCCTGCACCTTCATATGTGCAGTCATTGGCCTACAACATACTCATTCGTATAAAATTCAACCCTAACCCCAACCTCAGAAGTAGAAAAGCATTCCTGCACACAAACATCTGCGGCGCAGTCCCGCACCATTACGCACGGATGGGGAGGCGTTAGTACAAAAATTGAAGTCGGACTTCTCTAACTTCACGAAACTTTAAGCCACAGAGGTTTTAGGGTAAACGCATTCTGTCCACTGGTCTGCGAGAGAGACTGACACACAGGGAGAGAACAAGTCGTGGCGAATTGTTTAGTTTGTGAAACAAGTCTTGGAATGCACATTTAGTACGTAACTGTCTGCGGGCATGGATCTAACCACCCGGACTATTCTTAAAATAAAAAATAATAGAGTATGTCTTCTGTTCAAATAAACGTTTTTACTGCATGATTTTATAAAAGTAATGGAAAAGTAATGATTCATACATTTACCTAAAGGCTACTGTTTAAGTTCCATCATCAGTAGGCTACGTAAACGTGTGAATATTATTTATGGGTAAGAATTGTATGTAATATCCTTGAAATGCTTCTGAATATATTTACAGTAGCACCGCCTACTGATAGGAAGTGGTGAGGAGTTTATCCGTCACTTATCCCCCCAGCCGAGACTGAACACTCGTTTCCGATGTAAATAGAAAATAAAAATGTCTGTTTAACTCTTGAAAAGAGTCGAATAATGATTTCACAAAAAAAATGATTGATTGCTAGATGATATGATATAAATGTAGATTTGAGTTGATCAGATCCTTTCCTCATTGCTGCTCCAAACCTCTTGGTGATGGGATGTGTCGACTCTACACAGCTAGGCCATTATCTGTACTACTGGCGACCATTGTGTTCACAAAAAAATATATAAATATAACACATTTCATAAGTCAACAATATCATGAAAAGGGGGGATATTATTTAAACCTGCAGATGTCACTAAATGTATATGACATTCATTCCACTTGTAGTAAAAAAAAAAAAGACTAAATGAATTCCTCCAGTCATTGAAAGGGTTTTGTAAAGTATGAAATGTGAAATGACTCTTCCACCAGTGGAATGGAAGGCTGCGGGCTCGGGGCTAAGACTCCTGCATGGCTGTTTTTATGACCGCCCACATCGACCCTCGGAGGTACTCAACCCAAACCACACTAGTGAATCATAGAATGACTCCACACAAAATAACTACCCGTGGACCGCTGAGTCTACCTGTAAGGAAAGGCTGTAAAGGGTCCTTCAGAGGCAAGATAGAACTGACCTAAACTAAAAGTAACTGTGTCTAGACGGAACCCCATCTTCAATTCTAAACCAGTTTCCTCCCTGAGAGGGAACTGCGTGCCTGACTTCCTGTCTCTCTGTCTGTCTGTGTGTCTGACTGCCCGTCTGTGCCTGTCTGGTTTTCTGTCTGTCTGTCTGCCTCTTTGTCTGAATGCCTGTCGGCCTGCCTGACTTCCTGTCTGTTTGTCTGACTGCCCGTCTGTGCCTATCTGGTTTTCTGTCTGTCTGTCTGCCTCTCTGTCTGAAAGCCTGTCGGCCTGCCTGACTTCCTGTCTCTCTGTCTGTCTGCGTGTCTGACTGACTGCCTGTCTGTCTCTGTCTGTGTGTCTGACTGGCTGCCTGTCTGTGTGTCTGACTGCCTGTCTGTCTCTCTGTCTGTCTGTGTGTCTGACTGGCTGCCTGTCTGTCTCTCTGTCTGTCTGCGTGTCTGACTGCCTGTCTGTCTCTCTGTCTGTCTGCGTGTCTGACTGCTGCCTGTCTGTCTGCGTGTCTGACTGCCTGCCTGTCTGTCTCTTTGTCTGTCTACATGTCTGACTGCCTGCCTGTCTGTCTGTATATCTGTCTTTCTGCGTGTCTGACTGACTGCCTGTCTGTCTGACTGCCTGTATGTCTCTCTGTCTCTCTGCGTGTCTGACTGTATGTCTGTCTTTCTGTCTGCGTGTCTGACTGCCTGTCTGTCTCTCTGTCTGTCTGTGTGTCTGACTGCCTGCCTGTCTGTCTCTCTATCTGTCTGTGAGTCTGACTGCCTGCCTGTCTGTCTGTCTGTCTCTCTGTCCGTGTGTCTGACTGCCTGCCTGCCTGTCTGTCTGTCTCTCTGCGTGTCTGACTGCCTGTCTGTCTCTCTGTCTGTCTGCGTGTCTGACTGCCTGCCTGCCTGTCTGTCTCTCTGTCTGTCTGCGTGTCTGACTGCCTGCCTGTCTGTCTGTCTGTCTCTCTGTCTGTCTGCGTGTCTGACTGTGTGTCTGTCTCTCTTTCTCTCTGTCTGTCTGCGTGTCTGACTGCTGCCTGTCTCTATGTCTGTCTTCGCGATAGAAACTAACCGCAACATTAATAAGAGATAGAAACAAACCTCAGCATTAAGATAGAAACTAACCACAGCATTAAGAGATAGAAACTAACCTCAGCATTAATAAGAGATAGAAACTAACCTCAGCATTAATAAGAGATAGAAACTAACCTCAGCATTAATAAGAGATAGAAACTAACCTCAGCATTAATAAGAGATAGAAACTAACCTCAGCATTAATAAGAGATAGAAACTAACCTCAGCATTAAGAGATAGAAACTAACCTCAGCATTAATAAGAAACTAACCTCAGCATTAGAGATAAATTAAGAGATAGAAACTAACCTCAGCATTAAGAGATAGAAACTAACCTCAGCATTAAGAGATAGAAACTAACCTCAGCATTAATAAGAGATAGAAACTAACCTCAGCATTAAGAGATAGAAACTAACCTCAGCATTAATAAGAGATAGAAACTAACCTCAGCATTAATAAGAGATAGAAACTAACCTCAGCATTAAGAGATAGAAACTAACCTCAGCATTAAGAGATAGAAACTAACCTCAGCATTAATAAGAGATAGAAACTAACCTCAGCATTAAGAGATAGAAACTAACCTCAGCATTAATAAGAGATAGAAACTAACCTCAGCATTAAGAGATAGAAACTAACCTCAGCATTTAGAGATAGAAACTAACCTCAGCATTAAGAGATGGAAACTAACCTCAGCATTAATAAGCGAAACTAGCATTAAGAGATAGAAACTAACCGCAGCATTAATAAGAGATAGAAACTAACCTCAGCATTAAGAGATAGAAACTATCCTCAGCATTAAGAGATAGAACCTATCCTCAGCATTTAGAGATGGAAACTAACCTCAGCATTAAGAGATAGAACCTATCCTCAGCATTTAGAGATATAAACTAACCTCAGCATTAAGAGATAGAACCTATCCTCAGCATTTAGAGATGGAAACTAACCTCAGCATTAAGAGATAGAACCTATCCTCAGCATTTAGAGATGGAAACTAACCTCAGCATTAATAAGAGATAGAAACTAACCTCAGCATTAATAAGAGATAGAAACTAACCTCAGCATTAATAAGAGATAGAAACTAACCTCAGCATTAATAAGAGATAGAAACTAACCTCAGCATTAATAAGAGATAGAAACTAACCTCAGCATTAAGAGATAGAAACTAACCTCAGCATTAATAAGAGATAGAAACTAACCTCAGCATTAAGAGATAGAAACTAACCTCAGCATTAAGAGATAGAAACTAACCTCAGCATTTAGAGATAGAAACTAACCTCAGCATTTAGAGATGGAAACTAACCTCAGCATTAAGAGATATAAACTAACCTCAGCATTTAGAGATAGAAACTATCCTCAGCATTAATAAGCGATAGAAACTAACCTCAGCATTAAGAGATAGAAACTAACCTCAGCATTAATAAGCGATAGAAACTAACCTCAGCATTAAGAGATAGAAACTAACCTCAGCATTTAGAGATAGAAACTAACCTCAGCATTAATAAGCGATAGAAACTAACCTCAGCATTAAGAGATAGAAACTAACCTCAGCATTTAGAGATAGAAACTAACCTCAGCATTAATAAGCGATAGAAACTAACCTCAGCATTAAGAGATAGAAACTAACCTCAGCATTAATAAGCGATAGAAACTAACCTCAGCATTTAGAGATAGAAACTAACCTCAGCATTAAGAGATAGAAACTAACCTCAGCATTAATAAGAGATAGAAACTAACCTCAGCATTAAGAGATAGAAACTAACCTCAGCATTAAGAGATAGAAACTAACCTCAGCATTAATAAGAGATAGAAACGACGATCATCGACTCAGTGGGTTTTGTCCAACATGTCTCTGGACCCACTCACTGTCACAGTCATACGCTGGACCTAGTTTTGTCCCATGGAATAAATGTGGTGGATCTTAATGTTTTTCCTCATAATCCTGGACTATCGGACCACCATTTTATTACGTTTGCAATTGCAACAAATAATCTGCTCAGACCCCAACCAAGGAACATCAAAAGTCGTGCTATAAATTCACAGACAACACAAAGATTCCTTGATGCCCTTCCAGACTCCCTCTGCCTACCCAAGGACGCCAGAGGACAAAAATCAGTTAACCACCTAACTGAGGATCTCAATTTAACCTTGCGCAATACCCTAGATGCAGTTGCACCCCTAAAAACTAAAAAAATTCTCATAAGAAACTAGCTCCCTGGTACACAGAAAATACCAGAGCTCTGAAGCAAGCTTCCAGAAAATTGGAACGGAAATGGCGCCACACCAAACTGGAAGTCTTCCGACTAGCTTGGAAAGACAGTACCGTGCAGTACCGAAGAGCCCTTACTGCTGCTCGATCATCCTATTTTTCTAACTTAATTGAGGAAAATAAGAACAATCCGAAATTCCTTTTTGATACTCTCGCAAAGATAACTAAAAAGCAGCATTCCCCAAGAGAGGATGACTTTCACTTTAGCAGTGATAAATTCATGAACTTCTTTGAGGAAAAGATTATGATTATTAGAAAGCAAATTACGGACTCTTCTTTAAACCTGCGTATTCCTCCAAACCTCAGTTGTCCTGAGTCTGCACAACTCTGCCAGGACCTAGGATCAAGAGAGACGCTCAAGTGTTTTAGTACTATATCTCTTGACACAATGATGAAAATAATCATGGCCTCTAAACCTTCAAGCTGCATACTGGACCCTATTCCAACTAAACTACTGAAAGAGCTGCTTCCTGTGCTTGGCCCTCCTATGTTGAACATAATAAACGGCTCTCTATCCACTGGATGTGTACCAAACTCACTAAAAGTGGAAGTAATAAAGCCTCTCTTGAAAAAGCCAAACCTTGACCCAGAAAATATAAAAAACTATCGGCCTATATCGAATCTTCCATTCCTCTCAAAAATTTTAGAGAAGGCTGTTGCTCAGCAACTCACTGCCTTCCTGAAGACAAACAATGTATACGAAATGCTTCAGTCTGGTTTTAGACCCCATCATAGCACTGAGACGGCACTTGTGAAGGTGGTAAATGACATTTTAATGGCATCGGACCGAGGCTCTGCATCTGTCCTCGTGCTCCTAGACCTTAGTGCCGCTTTTGATACCATCGATCACCACATTCTTTTGGAGAGATTGGAAACCCAAATTGGTCTACACGGACAAGTTCTGGCCTGGTTTAGATCTTATCTGTCGGAAAGATATCAGTTTGTCTCTGTGAATGGTTTGTCCTCTGACAAATCAACTGTAAATTTCGGTGTTCCTCAAGGTTCCGTTTTAGGACCACTATTGTTCTCACTATATATTTTACCTCTTGGGGATGTTATTCGAAAACATAATGTAAACTTTCACTGCTATGCGGATGACACACAGCTGTACATTTCAATGAAACATGGTGAAGCCCCAAAATTGCCCTCGCTAGAAGCATGTGTTTCAGACATAAGGAAGTGGATGGCTGCAAACTTTCTACTATTAAACTCGGACAAAACAGAGATGCTTGTTCTAGGTCCCAAGAAACAAAGAGATATTCTGTTGAATCTGACAATTAATCTTAATGGTTGTACAGTCGTCTCAAATAAAACTGTGAAGGACCTCGGCGTTACTCTGGACCCTGATCTCTCTTTTGAAGAACATATCAAGACCATTTCAAGGACATCTTTTTTCCATCTACGTAACATTGCAAAAATCAGAAACTTTCTGTCCAAAAATGATGCAGAAAAATTAATCCATGCTTTTGTCACTTCTAGGTTAGACTACTGCAATGCTCTATTTTCCGGCTACCCGGATAAAGCACTAAATAAACTTCAGTTAGTGCTAAATACGGCTGCTAGAATCCTGACTAGAACCAAAAAATTTGATCATATTACTCCAGTGCTAGCCTCTCTACACTGGCTTCCTGTCAAAGCAAGGGCTGATTTCAAGGTTTTACTGCTAACCTACAAAGCATTACATGGGCTTGCTCCTACCTATCTCTCTGATTTGGTCCTGCCGTACATACCTACACGTACGCTACGGTCACAAGACGCAGGCCTCCTAATTGTCCCTAGAATTTCTAAGCAAACAGCTGGAGGCAGGGCTTTCTCCTATAGAGCTCCATTTTTATGGAACGGTCTGCCTACCCATGTCAGAGACGCAAACTCGGTCTCAACCTTTAAGTCTTTACTGAAGACTCATCTCTTCAGTGGGTCATATGATTGAGTGTAGTCTGGCCCAGGAGTGGGAAGGTGAACGGAAAGGCTCTGGAGCAACGAACCGCCCTTGCTGTCTCTGCCTGGCCGGTTCCCCTCTTTCCACTGGGATTCTCTGCCTCTAACCCTATTACAGGGGCTGGGTCACTGGCTTACTGGGGCTCTCTCATGCCGTCCCTGGAGGGGGTGCGTCACCTGAGTGGGTTGATTCACTGTTGTGGTCATCCTGTCTGGGTTGGCGCCCCCCTTGGGTTGTGCCGTGGCGGAGATCTTTGTGGGCTATACTCAGCCTTGTCTCAGGATGGTAAGTTGGTGGTTGAAGATATCCCTCTAGTGGTGTGGGGGCTGTGCTTTGGCAAAGTGGGTGGGGTTATATCCTTCCTGTTTGGCCCTGTCCGGGGTGACCTCGGATGGGGCCACAGTGTCTCCTGACCCCTCCTGTCTCAGCCTCCAGTATTTATGCTGCAGTAGTTTATGTGTCGGGGGCTGGGGTCAGTTTGTTATATCTGGAGTACTTCTCCTGTCCTATTCGGTGTCCTGTGTGAATCTAAGTGTGCGTTCTCTAATTCTCTCCTTCTCTCTTTCTTTCTCTCTCTCGGAGGACCTGAGCCCTAGGACCTGAGCTCCAGGACTACCTGACATGATGACTCCTTGCTGTCCCCAGTCCACCTGGCCATGCTGCTGTTCCAGTTTCAACTGACCTGAGCCCTAGGACCATGCCCCAGGACTACCTGACATGATGACTCCTTGCTGTCCCCAGTCCACCTGGCCATGCTGCTGCTCCAGTTTCAACTTCCACCTGACTGTGCTGCTGCTCCAGTTTCAACTGTTCTGCCTTATTATTATTCGACCATGCTGGTCATTTATGAACATTTGAACATCTTGGCCATGTTCTGTTATAATCTCCACCCGGCACAGCCAGAAGAGGACTGGCCACCCCACATAGCCTGGTTCCTCTCTAGGTTTCTTCCTAGGTTTTGGCCTTTCTAGGGAGTTTTTCCTAGCCACCGTGCTTCTACACCTGCATTGCTTGCTGTTTGGGGTTTTAGGCTGGGTTTCTGTACAGCACTTTGAGATATCAGCTGATGTACGAAGGGCTATATAAATAAATTTGATTTGATTTGATTTGATTTGATAGAAACTAACCTCAGCATTAAGAGATAGAAACTAACCTCAGCATTAATAAGAGATAGAAACTAACCTCAGCATTAAGAGATAGAAACTAACCTCAGCATTAAGAGATAGAAACTAACCTCAGCATTAAGAGATAGAAACTAATCTCAGCATTAACAAGCGAAACTAGCATTAAGAGATAGAAACTAACCTCAGCATTTAGAGATAGAAACTAACCTCAGCATTAAGAGATAGAAACTAACCTCAGCATTAAGAGATAGAAATTAACCTCAGCATTAAGAGATAGAAACTAACCTCAGCATTAATAAGCGAAACTAGCATTAAGAGATAGAAACTAACCTCAGCATTAAGAGATAGAAACTAACCTCAGCATTTAGAGATGGAAACTAACCGCATCATTAATAAGAGATAGAAACTAACCTCAGCATTAAGAGATAGAAACTAACCTCAGCATTAAGAGATAGAAACTAACCTCAGCATTAATAAGAGATAGAAACTAACCTCAGCATTAATAAGAGATAGAAACTAACCACAGCATTAAGAGATAGAAACTAACCTCAGCATTAAGAGATAGAAACTAACCTCAGCATTAATAAGAGATAGAAACTAACCACAGCATTAAGAGATAGAAACTAACCTCAGCATTAAGAGATAGAAACTAACCACAGCATTAAGAGATAGAAACTAACCTCAGCATTAATAAGAGATAGAAACTAACCTCAGCATTAAGAGATAGAAACTAACCTCAGCATTAAGAGATAGAAACTAACCTCAGCATTAAGAGATAGAAACTAACCTCAGCATTAAGAGATAGAAACTAACCTCAGCATTAATAAGAGATAGAAACTAACCTCAGCATTAAGAGATAGAAACTAACCACAGCATTAAGAGATAGAAACTAACCTCAGCATTAAGAGATAGAAACTAACCACAGCATTTAGAGATAGAAACTAACCTCAGTATTAAGAGATAGAAACTAACCTCAGCATTAATAAGAGATAGAAACTAACCTCAGTATTAAGAGATAGAAACTAACCTCAGCATTTAGAGATAGAAACTAACCTCAGTATTAAGAGATAGAAACTAACCTCAGCATTAATAAGAGATAGAAACTAACCTCAGTATTAAGAGATAGAAACTAACCTCAGCATTTAGAGATAGAAACTAACCTCAGCATTTAGAGATAGAAACTAACCTCAGCATTAAGAGATGGAAACTAACCACATCATTAAGAGATAGAAACTAACCTCAGCATTAAGAGATAGAAACTAACCACATCATTAAGAGATAGAAACTAACCTCAGCATTAAGAGATAGAAACTAACCTCAGCATTAAGAGATAGAAACTAACCTCAGCATTAAGAGATGGAAACTAACCTCAGCATTAAGAGATAGAAACTAACCTCAGCATTTAGAGATAGAAACTAACCTCAGCATTAAGAGATAGAAACTAACCTCAGCATTAAGAGATAGAAACTAACCACATCATTAAGAGATAGAAACTAACCTCAGCATTTAAAGATAGAAACTAACCTCATCATTAAGAGATAGAAACTAACCACATCATTAAGAGATGGAAACTAACCACATCATTACGAGATAGAAACTAACCACATCATTAAGAGATAGAAACTAACCACATCATTAAGAGATGGAAACTAACCACATCATTAAGAGATAGAAACTAACCTCAGCATTAAGAGATAGAAACTAACCTCAGCATTAAGAGATAGAAACTAACCACATCATTAAGAGATAGAAACTAACCTCAGCATTAAGAGATAGAAACTAACCACATCATTAAGAGATAGAAACTAACCTCAGCATTAAGA
The DNA here is from genome assembly GCF_018296145.1 of Oncorhynchus tshawytscha. Taxonomy (NCBI): domain Eukaryota; kingdom Metazoa; phylum Chordata; class Actinopteri; order Salmoniformes; family Salmonidae; genus Oncorhynchus; species Oncorhynchus tshawytscha. Next base: position 22,605 of record NW_024609277.1, on the reverse strand, counting down.
GATAGAAACTAACCTCAGCATTAAGAGATAGAAACTAACCTCAGCATTAAGAGATAGAAACTAACCTCAGCATTAAGAGATAGAAACTAACCTCAGCATTAAGAGATAGAAACTAACCACAGCATTAAGAGATAGAAACTAACCACATCATTAAGAGATAGAAACTAACCGCAGCATTAAGAGATAGAAACTAACCACAGCATTAAGAGATAGAAACTAACCACATCATTAAGAGATAGAAACTAACCTCAGCATTTAGAGATAGAAACTAACCACATCATTTAGAGATAGAAACTAACCTCAGCATTAAGAGATAGAAACTAACCTCAGCATTAAGAGATAGAAACTAACCTCAGCATTAAGAGATAGAAACTAACCTCAGCATTAAGAGATATAAACTAACCTCAGCATTTAGAGATATAAACTAACCTCAGCATTTAGAGATATAAACTAACCTCAGCATTTAGAGATAGAAACTAACCTCAGCATTTAGAGATAGAAACTAACCACAGCATTAAGAGATAGAAACTAACCTCAGCATTAAGAGATAGAAACTAACCTCAGCATTTAGAGATAGAAACTAACCTCAGCATTTAGAGATATAAACTAACCTCAGCATTTAGAGATATAAACTAACCTCAGCATTTAGAGATATAAACTAACCTCAGCATTTAGAGATATAAACTAACCTCAGCATTTAGAGATATAAACTAACCTCAGCATTTAGAGATAGAAACTAACCTCAGCATTTAGAGATAGAAACTAACCACAGCATTTAGAGATAGAAACTAACCTCAGCATTTAGAGATAGAAACTAACCTCAGCATTAAGAGATAGAAACTAACCTCAGCATTAAGAGATAGAAACTAACCTCAGCATTAAGAGATAGAAACTAACCTCAGCATTAAGAGATAGAAACTAACCTCAGCATTAAGAGATAGAAACTAACCTCAGCATTAAGAGATAGAAACTAACCTCAGCATTTAGAGATAGAAACTAACCTCAGCATTTAGAGATATAAACTAACCTCAGCATTTAGAGATAGAAACTAACCTCAGCATTTAGAGATATAAACTAACCTCAGCATTTAGAGATAGAAACTAACCTCAGCATTAAGAGATAGAAACTAACCACATCATTAAGAGATAGAAACTAACCTCAGCATTTAGAGATACAGTGCCTTGCGAAAGTATTCGGCCCCCTTGAACTTTGCGACCTTTTGCCACATTTCAGGCTTCAAACATAAAGATATAAAACTGTATTTTTTTGTGAAGAATCAACAACAAGTGGGACACAATCATGAAGTGGAACGACATTTATTGGATATTTCAAACTTTGTTTAACAAATCAAAAACTGAAAAATTGGGCGTGCAATATTATTCAGCCCCTTTACTTTCAGTGCAGCAAACTCTCTCCAGAAGTTCAGTGAGGATCTCTGAATGATCCAATGTTGACCTAAATGACTAATGATGATAAATACAATCCACCTGTGTGTAATCAAGTCTCCGTATAAATGCACCTGCACTGTGATAGTCTCAGAGGTCCGTTAAAAGCGCAGAGAGCATCATGAAGAACAAGGAAAACACCAGGCAGGTCCGAGATACTGTTGTGAAGACGTTTAAAGCCGGATTTGGATACAAAAAGATTTCCCAAGCTTTAAACATCCCAAGGAGCACTGTGCAAGCGATAATATTGAAATGGAAGGAGTATCAGACCACTGCAAATCTACCAAGACCTGGCCGTCCCTTTAAACTTTCAGCTCATACAAGGAGAAGACTGATCAGAGATGCAGCCAAGAGGCCCATGATCACTCTGGATGAACTGCAGAGATCTACAGCTGAGGTGGGAGTCTCTGTCCATAGGACAACAATCAGTCGTATATTGCACAAATCTGGCCTTTATTGAAATGTGGCAAGAAGGAAGCCATTTCTTAAAGATATCCATAAAAAGTGTTGTTTAAAGTTTGCCACAAGCCACCTGGGAGACACACCAAACATGTGGAAGAAGGTGCTCTGGTCAGATGAAACCAAAACTGAACTTTTTGGCAACAATGCAAAACGTTATGTTTGGCGTAAAAGCAACACAGCTCATCACCCTAAACACCATCCCCACTGTCAAACATGGTGGTGGCAGCATCATGGTTTGGGCCTGCTTTTCTTCAGCAGGGACAGGGAAGATGGTTAAAATTGATGGGAAGATGGATGGAGCCAAATACAGGACCATTCTGGAAGAAAACCTGATGGAGTCTGCAAAAGACCTGAGACTGGGACGGAGATTTGTCTTCCAACAAGACAATGATCCAAAACATAAAGCAAAATCTACAATGGAATGGTTCAAAAATAAACATATCCAGGTGTTAGAATGGCCAAGTCAAAGTCCAGACCTGAATCCAATCGAGAATCTGTGGAAAGAACTGAAAACTGCTGTTCACAAATGCTCTCCATCCAACCTCACTGAGCTAGAGCTGTTTTGCAAGGAGGAATGGGAAAAAATGTCAGTCTCTATGTGCAAAACTGATAGAGACATACCCCAAGCGACTTACAGCTGTAATCGCACCAAAAGGTGGCGCTACAAAGTATTAACTTAAGGGGGCTGAATAATTTTGCACGCCCAATTTTTCAGTTTTTGATTTGTTAAAAAAGTTTGAAATATCCAATAAATGTCGTTCCACTTCATGATTGTGTCCCACTTGTTGTTGATTCTTCACAAAAAAATACAGTTTTATATCTTTATGTTTGAAGCCTGAAATGTGGCAAAAGGTCGCAAAGTTCAAGGGGGCCGAATACTTTCACAAGGCACTGTAGAAACTAACCACATCATTAAGAGATAGAAACTAACCACATCATTAAGAGATAGAAACTAACCACATCATTAAGAGATAGAAACTAACCTCAGCATTTAGAGATAGAAACTAACCTCAGCATTAAGAGATGGAAACTAACCTCAGCATTAAGAGATAGAAACTAACCTCAGCATTTAGAGATAGAAACTAACCACATCATTTAGAGATAGAAACTAACCTCAGCATTAAGAGATAGAAACTAACCTCAGCATTAAGAGATAGAAACTAACCTCAGTATTAATAAGAGATAGAAACTAACCTCAGTATTAAGAGATAGAAACTAACCTCATCATTAAGAGATGGAAACTAACCTCAGCATTAAGAGATAGAAACTAACCTCAGCATTAAGAGATAGAAACTAACCACATCATTTCGAGATGGAAACTAACCTCAGCATTAAGAGATAGAAACTAACCACATCATTTCGAGATGGAAACTAACCTCAGCATTAAGAGATAGAAACTAACCACATCATTTAGAGATAGAAACTAACCTCAGCATTAATAAGAGATAGAAACTAACCTCAGCATTAATAAGAGATAGAAACTAACCTCATCATTAAGAGATAGAAACTAACCTCAGCATTAATAAGAGATAGAAACTAACCTCAGCATTAAGAGATAGAAACTAACCTCAGCATTAAGAGATGGAAACTAACCTCAGCATTAAGAGATAGAAACTAACCTCAGCATTAAGAGATGGAAACTAACCTCAGCATTAAGAGATAGAAACTAACCTCAGCATTAAGAGATGGAAACTAACCACATCATTTAGAGATAGAAACTAACCACAGCATTTAGAGATAGAAACCATTAACTGTCTTGCAGAATTTTGAATGTTTTTTCCCTTCTTCTTCAGTTCGTAGCATTGAGTACCTGAGGGGGGTTTTTAGTATGTCCACAATGACATTCCACAATATGCTGAGTATTCAGTTCAAAAGCCTGAGGCTAGGTCCCAAATAGCACCATGTTCCCTTTATAGTGCAGAGAGCCTCATGGGCCTTGGTCAAAAGTAATGCACTCTATAGGGAATAGAGTGCCATTTGGGTCGCACATGGTTTATTCTAAGTCGAGGCTTTAGAATTAATTCTATGCTATAATGAATTCTAATCCAACTGTCTCTTTTTTTTAATGTTGTCTCTGTAAAATAAATGTACCTTAATTGTATAATAGTTTGCTGAAGGCTGGGAGGATTAGGGTTGTTAGATGTATAGCTTATGCTAACTTATACAGTTGGTTGTTGCACTGATGAGAGAGAGAGAGAGAGAGAGAGAGAGGGAGAGAGAGAGAGAGAGATAGAAAGGGTTGGTTGGTGCACTGATGAGAGAGAGAGAAAGAGAGAGAGAGGAGAGAGAGAGAGAGAGAGAGAGGAGAGAGAGAGAGAGAGAGAGAGAGAGAGGGTTGGTTGCTGCACTGATGAGAGAGAGAGAGCGAGAGAGAGAGAGAGAGAGGGTTGGTTGCTGCACTGATGAGAGAGAGAGAGAGAGAGAGAGAGAATTACTTGACACATTGGAAAGAATTAACAAAAAAACAGAGCAAACTAGAATGCTATTTGGCCCTACACAGAGAGTACACAGCGGCAGAATACCTGACCACTGTGACTGACCCAAAATTAAGGAAAGCTATGTACAGACTCAGTGAGCATAGCCTTGCTATTGAGAAAGGCCGCCGTAGGCAGACATGGCTCTCAAGAGAAGACAGGCTATGTGCTCACTGCCCACAAAATGAGGTGGAAACTGAGCTGCACTTCCTAACCTCCTGCCCAAGAGACCTATTTCCCTCAGATTACACAGATCCACAAAGAATTCGAAAACAAATCCAATTTTGATAAACTCCCATATCTACTGGGTGAAATTCCACAGTGTGCCATCACAGCAGCAAGATTTGTGACCTGTTGCCACGAGAAAAGGGCAACCAGTCAAGAACAAACACCATTGTAAATTCAACCCATATTTATGCTTATTTATTTTATCTTGTGTCCTTTAACCATTTGTATATTGTTAAAACACTGTATATATATAATATGACATTTGGATTGTCTTTATTGTTTTGAAACTTCTGTATGTGTAATGTTTACTGTTAATTTTTATTGTTTATTTCACTTTATATATTATCTACCTCACTTGCTTTGGCAATGTTAACACATGTTTCCCATGCCAATAAAGCCCTTGAATTGAATTGAATTGAATTGAATTGAGAGAGAGAACTCTTTGGGCCCTGGTCAAAGGTTCACTCTCAGAACAAAGTTCCAGGTAGAACTTTTGGGGGTTCCATGTAGAACCCTCTGTGGAAAGGATTCTACACAGAACCCAAAATGGTTCTACCTGGAATGGAAAAGGTTCTACCTGGAACCAAAAAGGGTTCACCAAAGGGTTATTCTATGGGGACAGCCGAAGAACCCTTTTAGGCTCTAGATAGCACCTTTTATTCTGAGTGTAGCGTATTAGTGGAGGAAGGATGAGTGGAGGAAGGACTAGTGGAGGAAAGGACTAGTAGAGGAAGGACTAGTGGAGGAAGGACTAGTGGAGGAAAGGACTAGTGGAGGAAGGACTAGTAGAGGAAGGACTAGTGGTGGAAGGACTAGTGGAGGAAAGGACTAGTGGAGGAAGGACTAGTAGAGGAAGGACTAGTGGAGGAAGGACTAGTAGAGGAAGGACTAGTGGAGGAAGGACTAGTGGAGGAAGGACTAGTGGAGGAAGGACTAGTGGAAGGACTAGTGGAGGAAAGGACTAGTGGAGGAAGGACTAGTGGAAGGACTAGTGGAGGAAAGGACTAGTGAGGAAGGACTAGTGGAGGAAGGACTAGTGGAGGAAGGACTAGTGGAGGAAGGACTAGTGGAGGAAGGACTAGTGGAGGAAGGACTAGTGGAGGAAGGACTAGTGAGGAAGGACTAGTGGAGGAAGGACTAGTGGAGGAAGGACTAGGGAGGAAGGACTAGTGGAGGAAGGACTAGTGGAGGAAGGACTAGTGGAGGAAGGACTAGTGGAGGAAGGACTAGTGACTAGTGGAGGAAGGACTAGTGGAGGAAGGACTAGTGGAGGAAAGGACTAGTGGAGGAAGGACTAGTGGAGGAAAGGACTAGTGGAGGAAGGACTAGTGGAGGAAGGACTAGTGGAGGAAGGACTAGTGGAGGAAGGACTAGTGGAGGAAGGACTAGTGGGAAGGACTAGTGGAGGAAGGACTAGTGGAGGAAGGACTAGTGGAGGAAGGACTAGTGGAGGAAGGACTAGTGGAGGAAGGACTAGTGGAGGAAGGACTAGTGGAGGAAGGACTAGTGGAGGAAGGACTAGTGGAGGAAGGACTAGTGGAGGAAGGACTAGTGGAGGAAGGACTAGTGGAGGAAGGACTAGTGGAGGAAGGACTAGTGGAGGAAGGACTAGTGGAGGAAGGACTAGTGGAGGAAGGACTAGTGGGAAGGACTAGTGGAGGAAGGACTAGTAGGAGGAAGGACTAGTGGAGGAAGGACTAGTGGAGGAAGGACTAGTGGAGGAAGGACTAGTGGAGGAAGGACTAGTGGAGGAAGGACTAGTGGAGGAAGGACTAGTAGAGGACTAGTGGAGGAAGGACTAGTGGAGGAAGGAAGGACTAGTGGAGGAAGGACTAGTGGAAGGACTAGTGGAGGAAGGACTAGTGGAGGAAGGACTAGTGGAGGAAGGACTAGTGGAGGAAGGACTAGGACTAGTGGAGGGAAGGACTACTAGTGGAGGAAGGACTAGTAGTGGAGGAAGGACTAGTGGAGGAAGGACTAGGAGGAAGGACTAGTGGAGGAAGGACTAGTGGAGGAAGGACTAGTAGGAGGAAGGACTAGTGGAGGAAGGACTAGTGGAAGGACTAGTGGAGGAAAGGACTAGTGGAGGAAGGACTAGTAGAGGAAGGACTAGTGGAGGAAAGGACTAGTGGAGGAAGGACTAGTGGAGGAAGGACTAGTGGAGGAAAGGACTAGTAGTGGAGGAAGGACTAGTGGAGGAAGGACTAGTGGAGGAAGGACTAGTAGAGGAAGGACCAGTGGAGGAAGGACTAGTAGAGGAAGGACTAGTGGAGGAAGGACTAGTGGAGGAAGGACTAGTGGAAGGACTAGTGGAGGAAGGACTAGTAGAGGAAGGACTAGTGGAGGAAGGACTAGTAGAGGAAGGACTAGTGGAGGAAGGACTAGTGGAGGAAGGACTAGTGGAGGAAGGACTAGTGGAGGAAGGACTAGTGGAGGAAGGACTAGTGGAGGAAGGACTAGTGAGGAAGGACTAGGACTAGTGGAGGAAGGACTAGTAGAGGAAGGACTAGTGGAGGGAAGGAGGAAGGACTAGTGGAGGAAGGACTAGTGGAGGAAGGACTAGTGGAAGGACTAGTGGGAAGGACTAGTGGAGGAAAGGACTAGTGGAGGAAGGACTAGTGAGGAAGGACTAGTGGAAGGACTAGGAAGGACTAGTGGAGGAAGGACTAGTGGAGGAAGGACTAGTGGAGGAAGGACTAGTGGAGGAAGGACTAGTGGAGGAAGGACTAGTGGAGGAAGGACTAGTGGAGGAAGGACTAGTGGAAGGACTAGTAGGAAGGAGGAAAGGACTAGTGGAGGAAAGGACTAGTGGAGGAAGGACTAGTGGAGGAAGGACTAGTGGAGGAAGGACTAGTGGAGGAAGGACTAGTGGAGGAAGGACTAGTGGAGGAAGGACTAGTGGAGGAAAGGACTAGTGGAGGAAGGACTAGTGGAGGAAGGACTAGTGGAGGAAGGACTAGTGGAGGAAGGACTAGTGGAGGAAGGACTAGTGGAGGAAAGGACTAGTGGAGGAAAGGACTAGTGGAGGAAGGACTAGTGGAGGAAGGACTAGTGGAGGAAGGACTAGTAGAGGAAGGCAGGGTGCTTTGAATTCCTCTGTGTGTGCTGTAATATGGGAGAGCCATGCCAGCATGCCCAGAATATGTTACTATTCATCTCTCCAATGCATGGAGATGAAAAGCAGCTGCTAGCTAGACTGACTGCAGACCAGTTTGAGGGAAGAGAGGGGAGGAGGGAAGACAAAAAGAGGGGTAAGGAGTAAGAGAGAGAGAGAGAGGGAGAGAACAAGAGACAGAGAGAGATAGTTTAGAGGGGGAGGGACGACAGAAAGAGGGGTAACGAGTAAGAGAGAGAGGGGGTAGAGAGAAAGAGAGGGAGGGAAGACAGAAAAAGGGAGAAGGAGTTAGAGAGAGAGGGGGTAGAGAGAAAGAGGGGGAGGGGAGGGAAGACAGAAAGAGGGGTAAGGAGTAAGAGAGAGGGGGTAGAGTAAGAGAGAAAGAGGGAGAGAACAAGAGAGAACAAGACAGAGAGAGGCAGAGGAAGAGAGGAAGAGAGACAAAAGAGTTAGAGAGAGGAGAGGGAAAGGCAGAGAGAGAGAGGGAGAGGCAGAGAGAGGGTGAGCGAGAGGGAGAGAGAGAGCACGAGAGAGAAAGTGAGAGCGAGAGGGGGAGAGAGAGAGTGAGAGAGAGGGAGAGGCAGAGAGAGGGGAGAGCGAGAGAGGAGAGAGCACGAGAGAGGGAGAGAGGAGGAGAGGGAGAGCGAGAGGGAGAGGGAGAGAGGCAGAGAGAGGGAGAGAGAGAGAGAGGGAGAGAGAGAGAGGAGAGAGAGAGGAGAGAGAGAGAGAGGCAGAGGGGAGAGAGGAGAGAGAGAGGAGAGGAGAGAGAGGGAGAGGCAGAGAGAGGGAGAGCGAGAGGGAGAGAGAGGGAGAGGCAGAGAGAGGGAGAGAGAGAGAGGGAGAGCGAGAGGGGGAGAGAGAGAGCGAGAGAGAGGGAGGCAGAGAGAGAGCGAGAGAGCGTGCCTGCCAAGTTACAACCCTGCGTTTTAGAGGTTCTTATTAAGTTCCCCTGTCTCTCTCGCTCCCTCAGTCAGGACAGACAGACGGACCTGACAGAAACCACGTTCAGATGTGCTGCTGACTTGTATAATATTTTATCAACACTTTTCACAAAAAATGACAAAAATATGCTCAATAAGTGTAGGATTGTGACAATGGATTCCATTTGAAGAGTTCCCCTGACTACGTTCTGCTGAGGCCAGTGACACTGAGTGTACAAAACAAAACCTGCTCTTTCCACGTCATAGACTGACCAGGTGAATCCAGGTGAACGCTATGATCCCTTATTGATGGAGAGGTGGACACCGGTTTTTAAAGAAGGATGTTTACGTCTTGAGACAATTGAGACATGGATTGTGTATATCTGCCATTCAGAGGGTGAATGGGCAAGACAAAATATGTACTGTAAGTGCCTTTGAACAGGAAGTGGTAGTAGGTGCCAGGCACACCGGTTTGAGTTTGTCAAGAACTGCAACGCTACTGTTTTTTTCATGCTCAGCAGTTTCCTGTGTGTATCAAGAATGGTCCACCACCCAAAAGACATCCAGCTTGACACAACTGCGGGAAGCATTGAAGTCAACATGGGCCAGCATCACTGTGGAACGCCCTGACGATTCGAGGCTGTTCAGAGGACCAAAGGGGGATGCAACTCACTATTAGGAAGGTGTTCATAATGTTTTGTTCACTCAGTGTCATTTTTACTGTATGAATTTAAAGAACACTACGGCTACCTCAGAATACACAGGAAGATTTCCCTGTGATGTGAATGCATTGTCGCTGATCACATCCCTATTTGTAGGCCAGGCTAATAGGTTCAATTCACTTCCCTCTCATTGGAGTCTGATACTACTCTGTTAAGTCACATCAGACACATCAAAGGGGGGGGATATAAGCTGTGAAAAGGGATGCGAGTTGGGAGTGTCCTCCAGTTCCACCTCCAACCTTCTCCTCCGAGTCCTCAGCAGTCCTCTCTCATCTCTGGAGGGAAGGCCTTTCACATCAAGTTAATTACATCCCCCTCCTAGCCGCTCAGGTCTCAACGCAGCTCTTTGTCTCTGCTAATCTTAGGATCCCTCAGAACTGGTTGGGTTACACGTCGGAGAGGGGATCTGGAACCAGCCTTGGAAAACAAGGAGAGAGGGCCGCCGTATCACCTCACCATCCCTGGACCGTGGTCGGACTTCATGTCTTAGAGCGTATCGTGACCTGGAGTCCAGTTAGCTACCGACTGGAACAGAATAGCTTTGATCTCCTACAAGACATATCTCGATGTTTTTATTTATTTATGGCGATGGAATAGAAGAGAGGCGTCCTTGTTCTTCATAGTAATACTGGAACAGAATAGCCATATCTCCATGTTTTTATTTATTTATGGCGATGGAATAGAAGAGAGGTGTCCTTGTTGTTCATAGCAATACGGAAATTAATAATATATTTATATACTGTAAATACATAAATATGAATACACATATTATAAATGCTCTTTCAAGTAAGAATATAGATGGAAGGAATTGATTCAATTGTGTGTATCTTGTCTTGTGTTCTGCAGCTCACACACACCCCAAGACCGATTCACTCCAGAACCAGCACCCTGTCCATGCCAGAGAGGGATAATTCATGACATCATGTCAATATGATGGGGTTTGGCAGGGTAGCCTAGTGGTTGGAGTGTTGGGTCAGTAACCGAAAGGTTGCTGGATCGAGTCCCCGAGCTGACAAGGTAAAAATCTGTCGTTCTGCCCCTGAACAAGGCAGTTAATCCCGGTAGGCTGTCATTGTAAATAAGAATTTGTTCTTAACTGAATTGTCTAGTTAAATAAAGGTTCAATAAAATTATTAAAACTAATGACGTCAGAGAGAATGTGGACAAGGCACAGAAGTATGAGAGGATTTCCCTTAGCGATCTGAACACGCCTCCATGAACATGATATCCTAGTGATGTCCTTCAGCATGACTATTGAACAGGATATCCTGGTGACGTCCTTTAGCATGACTATTGAACATGACGTGCTTCAGCATGACTATTGAACATGATATCCTAGTGACGTCCTTTAGCATGACTATTGAACATGATATCCTGGTGACGTCCTTTAGCATGACTATTGAACATGATATCCTGGTGACGTCCTTTAGCATGACTATTGAACAGGATATCCTAGTGACATCCGTCAGCATGACTATTGAACATGATATCCTGGTGACGTCCTTTAGCATGACTATTGAACATGATATCCTAGTGACGTCCTTTAGCATGACTATTGAACATGATATCCTAGTGACGTCCTTCAGCATGACTATTCAACATGATATCCTAGTGACGTCCTTCAGCATGACTATTGAACATGATATCCTGGTGACGTCCTTCAGCATGACTATTGAACATGATATCCTGGTGACGTCCTTTAGCATGACTATTGAACATGACTTCTTTAGCATGACTATTGAACATGATATCCTGGTGACGTCCTTTAGCATGATATCCTAGTGACGTCCTTCAGCATGACTATAGAACATGATATCCTAGTGACGTCCTTCAGCATGACTATTGAACATGATATCCTGGTGACGTCCTTTAGCATGACTATTGAACAGGATATCCTAGTGACATCCGTCAGCATGACTATTGAACATGATATCCTGGTGACGTCCTTTAGCATGACTATTGAACATGATATCCTAGTGACGTCCTTTAGCATGACTATTGAACATGATATCCTAGTGACGTCCTTCAGCATGACTATTCAACATGATATCCTGGTGACGTCCTTTAGCATGACTATTGAACATGATATCCTGGTGACGTCCTTCAGCATGACTATTGAACATGATATCCTGGTGACGTCCTTTAGCATGACTATTGAACATGACTTCTTTAGCATGACTATTGAACATGATATCCTGGTGACGTCCTTTAGCATGATATCCTAGTGACGTCCTTCAGCATGACTATAGAACATGATATCCTAGTGACGTCCTTCAGCATGACTATTGAACATGATATCCTGGTGACGTCCTTTAGCATGACTATTGAACATGATATCCTAGTGATGTCCTTTAGCATGACTATTGAACATGATATCCTGGTGACGTCCATTAGCATGACTCCATGAACATGATATCCTAGTGACGTCCTTCAGCATGACTATTGAACATGATATCCTGGTGACGTCCTTTAGCATGACTATTGAACATGATATCCTGGTAACGTCCTTTAGCATGACTATTGAACATGATATCCTGGTGACGTCCTTTAGCATGACTATTGAACATGATATCCTGGTGACGTCCTTTAGCATGACTAGACTCCTCTCAAGAAACAGTAGTCTACATTCAAAATACTGAAGACTGAGTATATGACATGCAATAAATTCATTATTTTTTGGGGCATTTTACCAGGAAAAGACCCTTGAGGTTAGAAACTTATTCATTCAGGCAACAGGAAGTGGCAAGAGGTCAGGAAGAAGTAGTCAGCATGCACAAAGTCGGCATCAGACCTTGCCTGCCCTGGTCTCTCTATAGACTCGAGGTGAACAAGTCAAACGGATGTGTGTGATTGGATGGCCAGTGGAGCCTTTATTAGTTTCTCTCGTATCTGACAGAAGACCTTCAGAGTGGTTGGACAGAGCACAGCAGTTACGGTCGGCTTAGATAACATGTGGCAGGACAATCTCTCCCCCGGAACAAAATATCTCAGAGAATGTGTGTGGCAGGAAAATCTCTCCCCTGGAACATACTGTAATATCTTAGAGAATGTGTGTGGCAGTAAAATCTCTCCCCTGGAACATAATATCTGAGAGAACGTGTGTGGCAGGACAATCTCTCCCCTGGAACAAAATATCTTAGAGAATGTGTGTGGCAGTAAAATCTCTCCCCTGGAACATAATATCTTAGAGAACACGTGTGGCAGGACAATCTCTCCCCTGGAACAAAATATCTTAGAGAACACGTGTGGCAGGAAAATCTCTCCCCTGGAACATAATATCTGAGAGAACACGTGTGGCAGGACAATCTCTCCCCTGGAACAAAATATCTTAGAGAACGTGTGTGGCAGGACAATCTCTCCCCTGGAACATAATATCTTAGAGAACGTGTGGCAGGACAATCTCTCCCCTGGAACATAATATCTTAGAGAACGTGTGTGGCAGGACAATCTCTCCCCTGGAACATAATATCTTAGAGAACGTGTGTGGCAGGACAATCTCTCCCCTGGAACATAATATCTTAGAGAACGTGTGGCAGGACAATCTCTCCCCTGGAACATAATATCTTAGAGAACACGTGTGGCAGGACAATCTCTCCCCTGGAACATAATATCTTAGAGAACACGTGTGGCAGGACAATCCAAGCTGTCTGGAAGACACATTGTTTTGGGTTTAATAACAGAAGAGAGATGTAAAACTATGAAAGGCAGTACAGTATAATGAGGCACAGTTAGTGGAACGATTTTCACAAAAAAAAGGGACAAATGCTGTTGATGAATTCATTTTCATATTTATTTAGCTTTAAAAAAAATAAAAAATAAACAATGAAGTCAAAATGCAATGGAATGAAATGAACATAAACCCCATCATCTCTGTACTGGACAACATTAAAATAAAATACATTTATATAGACACTTCTAAGAGCTCCTTCATAGCAACCCATATGCAGCAACGTGGCTGTTTAAATAGTCATGTACGATGTATTTGATAAGGACAGTGATAACGTGGCTGTTTAAATAGTCATGTACGATGTACTTGATAAGGACAGTGATAACGTGGCTGTTTAAATAGTCATGTACGATGTATTTGATAAGGACAGTGATAACGTGGCTGTTTAAATAGTCATGTACGATGTATTTGATAAGGACAGTGATAACGTGGCTGTTTAAATAGTCATGTACGATGAATTTGATAAGGACAGTGATAACGTGGCTGTTTAAATAGTCATGTACGATGTATTTGATAAGGACAGTGATAACGTGGCTGTTTAAATAGTCATGTACGATGAATTTGATAAGGACAGTGATAACGTGGCTGTTTAAATAGTCATGTACGATGTATTTGATAAGGACAGTGATAACGTGGCTGTTTAAATAGTCATGTACGATGTAATTTGATAAGGACAGTGATAACGTGGCTGTTTAAATAGTCATGTACGATGTATTTGATAAGGACAGTGATAACGTGGCTGTTTAAATAGTCATGTACGATGTATTTGATAAGGACAGTGATAACGTGGCTGTTTAAATAGTCATGTACGATGTATTTGATAAGGACAGTGATAACGTGGCTGTTTAAATAGTCATGTACGATGTATTTGATAAGGACAGTGATAACGTGGCTGTTTAAATAGTCATGTACGATGTATTTGATAAGGACAGTGATAACGTGGCTGTTTAAATAGTCATGTACGATGTATTTGATAAGGACAGTGATAACGTGGCTGTTTAAATAGTCATGTACGATGTATTTGATAAGGACAGTGATAACGTGGCTGTTTAAATAGTCATGTACGATGTATTTGATAAGGACAGTGATAACGTGGCTGTTTAAATAGTCATGTACGATGTATTTGATAAGGAGAGTGATAACGTGGCTGTTTAAATAGTCATGTACGATGTATTTGATAAGGAGAGAGATAACGTGGCTGTTTAAATAGTCATGTACGATGAATTTGATAAGGAGAGCGATAACGTGGCTGTTTAAATAGTCATGTACGATGTATTTGATAAGGAGAGAGATAACGTGGCTGTTTAAATAGTCATGTACAATGATAGGTAAAGAACATGGTAAATTGGACATTGGATGTTTCTCAAAGCTGAATGATGGCTGCATTACAAGCAGGAATGCATTGCTGCTATCACGAACACATTATTATACAGCCCTTCCTGTGGGTGTAAGATATAGTAAAAGTGCATCCCAAATCACACCCTATTCACTATGTAGTACACTGTGTAGTGTACACTACTTTTGACAAAATGTGTCATCATTAGTGCACAACACAGGGAATCGGGTGCCAGGCCAAATGCCACCCAGGAAGTCCTGCCAATGGAGAAAGAGTATCAGTAACCATTACCAATCGATACCAGGATATCGTTGACGTGGCAGTTTCCACATGTACATGTTTGCCGAAGGCCATCCGGCCGGACGTACCATTCGGTTCCTACTGGAGTGGATCGAGCCCGATGACATCACAGACCCCGCCCCCATCCCTTTATGGTTATGACTCATGGAGACTGAAGTCCGGCCCCTCCACCGTCCATTAACGACAGCTTTAAGTCGTACTCATGTGTGCACACCGTCACCGTAGCAAAACATTTTACCAACGAAAACGTGCATTTCTGATTGGACAAGTTCAGGTCGTCCTTTCCAAGTTTTGGTGTGTTTTCTTCCATTCGGTGTCTAGTGAATACGACCCAAGACTCCTCAATAAAACAGTCATCCCCCAGCCCTCTAATGCAAAACAGATCCTGCACCCACAGTGAGACAGGGGCATGTGTCCCAAATGGTGCCCTATACCCTACGCAGTACACTACTTCTGACCCTATTCCCTATGGACCCTGGTCAAAAGCAGTGTACTAAAAAGGGAATAGGGTGGCCATTTGGGACGCATTCGAGGCTGTGTTGGAATTATTCAGTTCACAAATAGGAAACCTACAGTAAGAGTTGTTTCTACAAGATGACCATTTCACACCAGCCTGATCCACAGACTACTGTGGTTCCACAGACTACTGTTGTCCCACAGACTACTATGGTTCCAGACTACTGTTGTTCCACAGACTACTGTTGTTCCACAGACTACTGTTGTCCCACAGACTACTGTTGTCCCACAGACTACTGTTGTTCCACAGACTACTGTTGTTCCACAGACTACTGTTGTTCCACAGACTACTGTTGTTCCACAGACTACTGTTGTTCCACAGACTACTGTTGTTCCACAGACTACTGTTCCACAGTGCTGTTTAAAGACTAATGTGGTTCCACAGACTACTGTTGTTCCACAGACTACTGTTGTTCCACAGACTACTGTGGTTCCAGACTACTGTTGTTCCACAGACTACTGTTGTTCCACAGACTACTGTTGTTCCACAGACTACTGTGGTTGGCTGTTTACAGACTACTGTTGTTCCACAGACTACTGTGGTTCCACAGAGTACTGTGGTTCCAGACTAAATAGTTGTTCCACAGACTACTGTTGTTCCACAGACTACTACTGTGTTCCACAGTTGTTGTTCCACAGACTACTGTGGTTCCAGACTACTGTTGTTTCACAGACTACTGTTGTTCCACAGACTACTGATACTACTGTTGTTCCACAGACTACTGTGGTGTTCCAGACTACTGTGGTTCCAGACTACTGTTGTTCCACAGACTACTGTTGTTCCACAGACTACTGTGGTTCCACAGAGTACTGTGGTTCCAGACTACTGTTGTTCCACAGACTACTGTTGTTCCACAGACTACTGTTGTTCCACAGAGTACTGTGGTTCCAGACTACTGTTGTTCCACAGACTACTGTTGTTCCACAGACTACTGTGGTTCCACAGAGTACTGTGGTTCCAGACTACTGTTGTTCCACAGACTACTGTTGTTCCACAGACTACTGTTGTTCCACAGACTACTGTGGTTCCAGACTACTGTTGTTCCACAGACTACTGTGGTTCCAGACTACTGTTGTTCCACAGACTACTGTTGTTCCACAGACTACTGTGGTTCCAGACTACTGTTGTTCCACAGACTACTGTTGTTCCACAGACTACTGTTGTTCCACAGACTACTGTGGTTCCAGACTACTGTGGTTCCAGACTACTGTTGTTCCACAGACTACTGTGGTTCCACAGACTACTGTTGTTCCACAGACTACTGTTGTTCCACAGACTACTGTTGTTCCACAGACTACTGTTGTTCCACAGACTACTGTTGTTCCACAGACTACTGTGGTTCCACAGACTACTGTGGTTCCACAGACTACTGTTGTTCCACAGACTACTGTTGTTCCACAGACTACTGTTGTTCCACAGACTACTGTTGTTCCACAGACTACTGTGGTTCCACAGACTACTGTTGTTCCACAGACTACTGTTGTTCCACAGACTACTGTGGTTCCACGGACTGGTTGTTCCACAGACTACTGTACATTCCACAGACTACTGTTGTTCCACAGACTACTGTGTTGGTTCCACAGACTACTGTGTTCCACAGACTACTGTTGTTCCACAGACTACTGTTGTTCCACAGACTACTGTTGTTCCACAGACTACTGTTCACAGACTAGTTGTTCTGTACTTCCAGACTACTGTTGTTCCACAGACTACTGTTGTTCCACAGACTACTGTGGTTCCACAGAGATGACTCTGGTTCCAGACTACTGTTGTTCCACTACTGTTGTTCCACTACTGTTGTTCCACAGACTACTGTTGTTCCACAGACTACTGTGGTTCCACAGACTACTGTGGTTCCACAGACTACTGTTGTTCCACAGACTACTGTTGTTCCACAGACTACTGTTGTTCCACAGACTACTGTTGTTCCACAGACTACTGTTGTTCCACAGACTACTGTTGTTCCACAGACTCCAGACTACTGTTACAGACTACTGTTGTTCCACAGACTACTGTTGTTCCACAGACTACTGTTGTTCCAGACTACTGTGGTTCCAGACTACTGTGTTCCACAGACTACTGTGGTTCCACAGACTACTGTTGTTCCACAGACTACTGTGGTTCCACAGACTACTGTTGTTCCACAGACTACTGTTGTTCCACAGACTACTGTGGTTCCACAGACTACTGTGGTTCCACAGACTACTGTTGTTCCACAGACTACTGTTGTTCCACAGACTACTGTGGTTCCACAGACTACTGTGGTTCCACAGACTACTGTTGTTCCACAGACTACTGTTGTTCCACAGACTACTGTTGTTCCACAGACTACTGTTGTTCCACAGACTACTGTGGTTCCAGACTACTGTTGTTCCACAGACTACTGTGGTTCCACAGACTACTGTTGTTCCACAGACTACTGTTGTTCCACAGACTACTGTTGTTCCACAGACTACTGTTGTTCCACAGACTACTGTTGTTCCACAGACTACTGTTGTTTCCACAGACTACTGTTGTTCCACAGTTCTTCCACAGACTACTGTTGTTCCACTTACTGTTGTTCCACAGACTGGTTCCAGACTACTGTTGTTCCACAGACTACTGTTGTTCCACAGACTACTGTTGTTCCACTGTTGTTCCACAGACTACTGTTGTTCCACAGACTACTGTTGACTACTCCCACAGACTACTGTGGTTCCACAGACTACTGTTGTTCCACAGACTACTGTTCTTCCAGACTACACAGACTACTGTTGTTCCACAGACTACTGTTGTTTACACAGACTACTGTTGTTTCCACAGAGTACTGTGGTTCCAGACTACTGTTGTTCCACAGAGTACTGTGGTTCCAGACTACTGTTGTTCCACAGACTACTGTTGTTCCACAGACTACTGTTGTTCCACAGACTACTGTTGTTCCACAGACTACTGTTGTTCCACAGACTACTGTTGTTCCACAGACTACTGTTGTTCCACAGACTACTGTTGTTCCACAGAGTACTGCTGTATTCTGGCTGTCTGTATTTGCAGGATCTACCGTATGGGCTCCTAAAGCATGTACATTATGACATTGGAAATACGTTAGAAAATATAAGTATCAGGTACAGTTAACACAATACATGATACTAGTTGAAGTGGATTCCTGTCTGTGGACATTTGATAACCATTACAAAGCATTAATGTGCTTAATGATAAACAGTTTGTTGTTTTGGGGTATAACATTCCTGATCCCAGATCTGTTTGTGCTCTTGCTAACTCCACTGCTGTTGTTGTCAAGAAAAACATGTTTGGCATAACAACGAGTGCCAAGGAGTTGGCGTGACAGTACATACAGACTGTCCCCTCAGGCCATAGCTTTCCTCCTAAAGGACACATCCTTCCCAGAAGCCCTCAGAACTGACTTTTTGTGAAAACAAACTGCATTTATTTACTGAACAATATTTACGTATAAAACATTTTTAAAAACGTATCCGTTCTTGGAGAGGCTGACTTGAAGTACGAACGGTCGCTTAGATGTTTGTATTTATTTATTTTTTAACCTTTATTTAACTAGGCAAGTCAGTTAAGAACAAATTCTTATTTTCAATGACGGCCTAGGAACAGTGGGTTAACTGCCTGTTCAGGGGCAGAACGACAGATTTTGTACCTTGTCAGCTCAGGGGTTTAACCTTCCGGTTACTAGTCCAACGCTCTAACCACTAGGCTACCCTGCCTAAATATACTCATAATAGTTTGTTGGCAAAACACCTAAAAATGCAGTTCATAACAACAGAGAACAGAAGACGGCAGGAGACGGGAGAGAAGAGACATGGGGTGAAATTTGGGACACATCCAATATCCTAAGATGGGGGGAAGGGGGGACACACATCCAATATCCTAAGAGGAGGGGGAAGGGGGGAAGGGGGGACACATCCAATATCCTAAGAGGGGGAAGGGGGGGATGACACCTTTTACTGAAGTTGGAAACCTCAAATGAGTCGGTTGCATCAATGGCTTCAGCAGCTGTTCCAAGCATGCAGAGATATCAGTTAAAAGGAAGAATCCAGGATCAGTACACATATGGTCACTGCTTAGAGCTCGGTCTGTGAATGTAAGAGTGGTTCCATTTCTCCAGGTCCATCCCTCAGCTGTTTACCGAAACAGGTGACAGAGAGACTGCTTCGTTGTCGTTTCAATCCCATATGAACCCTTTAAAAAGGGGGAATTCACAGTTCAAAGCACACAAACCGTCCATGCCACCACTGTTCTGGTAAAAGGCAGAGGGACGGGGCTGGAACAATGGACGGAGCCATGGATGGAATGCCATGTTCTGGTAAAAGAGGGAGAGGCTGGAACAATGGGGAGCCATGGAACAATGGAGCCATGGATACAGCCATGGATACAAGACAGACCGTCCATGCCACCACTGTTCTGGTAAAAGGCAGAGGGACGGGGCTGGAACAATGGACGGAGCCATGGATACAAGGACAGACCGTCCATGCCACCACTGTTCTGGTAAAAGGCAGAGGGACGGGGCTGGAACAATGGACGGAGCCATGGATACAAGGACAGACCGTCCATGCCACCACTGTTCTGGTAAAAGGCAGAGGGACGGGGCTGGAACAATGGACGGAGCCATGGATACAAGGACAGACCGTCCATGCCACCACTGTTCTGGTAAAAGGCAGAGGGACGGGGCTGGAACAATGGATGGAGCCATGGATACAAGGACAGACCGTCCATGCCACCACTGTTCTGGTAAAAGGCAGAGGGACGGGGCTGGAACAATGGAAGCACTCAAATTCATAGAGCCATGGATACAAGGACAGACCGTCCATGACAACAACATTATAGTTGAACCATGTTTTGAGGCTATACCGTGTTTACATTGACATTCTTTTACAAACCTTGGAGTAGAACAAACATATATTTTGGGGTTCTGATGGGGTACGACAGTTGGATTTAACTCGAGCCATTTACAAGTTATATTCTTCAAGGATCAATTGGTATATATCATTATTGAAGAAAATATATCTAAAAGATGGATGAACCTGACGCAGATTAGCCCTTTAATGAGAGGAGAAACCGCTGTGAAGAAGTGAGGACTGAGGAACATACAAACAGCAGTAAAACACAGAGTAGAAGCTTAGCTTTGGCAGCATCTACAGCAGTTTGGCAAACAAATACCTGGGAGTGGAGTTGGAGACACTATATGTTGATTAAAAGTAACATAAATATATTCCATCTAAACAAAGAAGCTGTTTGTTTTAAAAGTCTGTAGTTTCAACTATATTTTAAACTGGAGAAACTTTCCAATACGTTCTAGTACAGACTAATACTAATACTGTCTTCTGATTAAGGTCGTGTCTATTTAACCGGCAGAATATTTACGGAGGTGGAGTTCCGCTAGCCCAAAGTTGAAGCCTTTCCCTAACTCTAACCCTTACCGTAACCTCAAACTAACCATAACATAAACTCAAACTAACCTTAACATAACCTCAAACTAACCGTAACCTCAAACTAACCATAACCTCAAACTAACCTTAACATAACCTCAAACTAACCTCAAACTAACCTTAACATAACCTCAAACTAACCTTAACATAACCTCAAACTAACCTTAACATAACCTCAAACTAACCTTAACATAACCTCAAACTAACATTAACATAACCCTGGTGTCTAACCCTAAACGTAACCCTACATTAACCCTTCACTTCAACCACTAATGCCTAAGCTGTTTGTTCTGCCAGGTGAATAAACCTCCTCTGATAAAACGTATAGGGTCCATACTAGTAAACCTATAGGGTCCATACTAGTAAACCTATAGGGTCCATACTAGTAAACCTATAGGGTCCAGACTAGTAAACCTATAGGGTCCATACTAGTAAATGTATAGGGTCCATACTAGTAAACCTATAGGGTCCATACTAGTAAACCTATAGGGTCCATACTAGTAAACCTATAGGGTCCATACTAGTAAACCTATAGGGTCCATACTAGTAAACCTATAGGGTCCATACTAGTAAACCTATAGGGTCCATACTAGTAAACCTATAGGGTCCAGACTAGTAAACCTATAGGGTCCATACTAGTAAACCTATAGGGTCCATACTAGTAAACCTATAGGGTCCATACTAGTAAACCTATAGGGTCCATACTAGTAAACCTATAGGGTCCATACTAGTAAACCTATAGGGTCCATACTAGTAAACCTATAGGGTCCATACTAGTAAACCTATAGGGTCCATACTAGTAAACCTATAGGGTCCATACTAGTAAACCTATAGGGTCCATACTAGTAAACCTATAGGATCCAGACTAGTAAACCTATAGGGTCCATACTAGTAAACCTATAGGGTCCATACTAGTAAACCTATAGGGTCCAGACTAGTAAACCTATAGGGTCCATACTAGTAAACCTATAGGGTCCATACTAGTAAACCTATAGGGTCCAGACTAGTAAACCTATAGGGTCCAGACTAGTAAACCTATAGGGTCCAGACTAGTAAACCTATAGGGTCCATACTAGTAAACCTATAGGGTCCATACTAGTAAACCTATAGGGTCCATACTAGTAAACGTATAGGGTCCATACTAGTAAACCTATAGGGTCCATACTAGTAAACGTATAGGGTCCAGACTAGTAAACCTATAGGGTCCATACTAGTAAACGTATAGGGTCCATACTAGTAAACCTATAGGGTCCATACTAGTAAACCTATAGGGTCCAGACTAGTAAACCTATAGGGTCCATACTAGTAAACCTATAGGGTCCATACTAGTAAACCTATAGGGTCCATACTAGTAAGACAGTTCTCACCAAGGGGGCAAAATATGAATTAATTCTCCTCCTATATTAACAATGAAACAATAGAGCAAATGAGACGTAAAAATGTCAGCTTGAATCTTGGCGGCAGTCAGAGCAGAAGCATCAGAACCAGGAAATACTAACTGACAGTACTGAAACATCCATTCAAATACTAATAACATTGGTAGTGGGTTTGAAAAAAGGCAGTATTATAATAATACAGTATCAGAGTGATACGAGGGTAAAAATACAAAGCATTATTGCATTTTAAAGGTATATATATAAAAAAAAAAATTAAAAGCACAGAAGGACATATAAAAAGGCACCCTAGTCCCTTTAGAGTGCAGAGGGCCCTGGTCAAAAGTAGTGAACTATACAGGGAATAGAGTACCACTTCAGAAGCAGCCATAGTCTGGCGGTTCACAGTGATCTCTCCTCAGCTCAGATGAACACCCCCCTGAAGGGACGTGATTGGATGTTCTGTCGTTGCCACCGGCAGCGGAGCCTGGCAAGTGGCGTGTCCCGAAGGTTCTCAAATTCGGAGAAACCCAGCTGGTTGAGAAGGTCGT